>NC_047534.1:27074846-27187346 GCF_012275295.1 Melopsittacus undulatus
CCTGTGGACTTTGAACAAAGTGGTCAAGCTATGAGGACAAGACACTGGTGGTATTTTGCAATGGAAGGAATGTAGTGTTGCTGAGTTGGATTTTGGAGATCACATGAAATTTTTCTGCAACATTCTCCAAAGATGATGCTTTGGTTAAAGTTATGCTGCTTTATCCTTGATGCAGTGAGTGGGAATGGGGAATGTCCAGATCACATCACAACATGTAGCCTTGTTGCAGATATGAAATAGTTGCTTCTCCACTTGTAATCTGGCACAGGATTGCAATGTCTAAAACAGCTTATAGCATTGTCTGCCTGTTTTGTCAGCATTTTTAGAAAGGCTTATCACTTTTGCATGTGACTTTTGGAAAAGCTCAGCTTCCCAATAAAGCTAAAGCAATAGATGACTTTTCAGAGGGAAATCTGGCTTTGTACCAGATGGAGCTCATGGATATAGACTCATTTGTAAAACTTGGCTCTCATTTAGTTGCCTAAATGAAACCTGTGCTGTGTTTTTACCTCAACTGTAATGGCTAGAAGTCTGAAAGAAACTTTAACTCTGCTTTTCAGTCCTTTTACTGTGCATCCCTGCTTCTACTTATGAGAGTCATCTACCGAGTCCTGTCTTCATCCTTCTGTCTGTCTGATTTGCACTGAAGAAGTTCTTGAGCATGGAGCTGCAGACAGGCTTGGGCAGAGTCTTGTTACCTCAGAATCCCTATGCATGAATTGATTTCTCTTGTCACTGTGTGAAATTACCCCCGCAAGCTTCTTCACCTCAAAGAGACTTTATTTTCCTGTGTTTCTTTTGCAGAGCAGTCTGAATTGACAAGTAGATCCATAGGGATGGAAGTGTTCTAAAGGAGGAAGGTATGGTTTCAAATAATATTCAGCTTTAGTATTATCAAAATGTTTCACAAAAGTACACTCCTCATTTTGACAGGATTTGGATTTTATTGCTCAGGTTTGGTTCTGACTAGAGAGAAAGAGATTCACCTGGGATGAAAACCTGTGGGATTTTTTTTTAAGAGACTAGATATTAATTTTGAAAAGGTTTGAAAAATGTTGAGCTTATTTTATTGCAAAACAAAACCAGGGTTATGGATTTGGAATTAGTGTAGAAATAAATCTGCCATTCAAATGATAAAAGCAAAAACCAAAGAATCCGTCTGATTACCTTGGTATTATTGCTGTCTTCCTAGTTCTTCCACTCTGGAAGTGCGACTGATCTGTAAAGCTTTAAATGGTAATAAAGAGGCAGGAATAGAATTTCTGTGTGGTCCCTGTGCCAGCAGAAGAGAAAAGATCCCATCCAGCTAATCTGTTGAAACTTAATGAATGTCCTGCTGACTTTCAGGGAGCTGGCTGCCTGACTACCCTCAGAGGCTTTAAAAATCTCTTCCTATTTTTGTATGATTTTGTCAGGAAACCAGACTGAGCAAGCCATTACCAGGTTTCCACAAGACATTTGACCCCCTTCCCCTCCCTTTCTTCTTTTTATACCTCTCTGGAATGCAGAGATTTTGGCTAATTTTCCCCAGCTGTCACAGAGTCTCACAGGAAAATGACCTCGCAGAGTGACCACTTCCCTTACTCTTTGACTTCAGTTGATTTTTTTCCTTCTGAGCTTTCACCACATCATCCACATCACTGTCTGGTGTCTTTCATGAGTCAGGAAATAAGCAGGAAAACGTTTCCCCTTTAGAAAAACACACACACACACACACATACAAAAGGAATCAAACCAAATCAGTTTGGATTTGGTTTATTAATTTGCATTGCTGTTTCAGAGCAGCTAGTGTAGCAGAAAGTTACCATTACCCATTCCCACTATACAGAGATACAAGCATTTGGATATCTTCCTTAAAAGTCTGTTTTTCAGTATGCAACTAATTGATTGAGTAAATGACAGCAGGCTCAGCAAATTTGAGAATCAGACTTCTTTATTCTTCTGTTCTTTTAAATTTACTGTCCAGAGGGGGAAATGTTATTGCAGAAACTGTTTCAAGTTTAAATTTCTCAAATAGCACTATGCTAAAATCAACACTAAAATCAACAAAACACTGTATAATTAATATCTGTGGCTTATGACATATGGAAATGAGATGCATATACCTCACAAGTTAACGGTTTATGAAGTACCATGAGAAAAATAAGGACATATGTAAGAAGAAAGTTGCAATGCATATTTTGTTGGCTTTGCTGGCTCCTGTGATGAATGATGGTTTATCCTCTGTTTTATTCCTGCAAGGAATTTGAAATCAATGGGCTATGCAAGGGTGTAATGTTAAGAATGTATATTAGTCTTTGCCACATCAGGACCTCCCAGTTCTTCATGAAGGTACTTAAGGCAGCCAGCTCCTGCATTTTCACTGGCAAAATCAAGCTCTGGAGTTCTCCAACACAGGACCCAAATTTTAGTTTGCTGTGCATCTCTTACCTTACCCTTTTTGTAGTACCTTTTGTTAAGCATGACCTTCCTCATCCCCTGAGTGCTTCCTCAGTTATAATGAATATTTCATTAATAATGCTTGGAGAATCCAGAGGTTTTCCAACCATAGTTTTTTAGTTTTTCTCCACTAGTATTCTTCACTGCCTTACACTTTTGTAACTTCTTATACATTAAGTTTACCCTGTCTTCTACCCTGGGTTTGAAGTATCTGAATGAAAAGTGAAAGATTGGGACTGCAAAGAGACTGCAGTCTTCCCTACACCAGCACATAAAATGTCTGCTATCTCTTTAAAGGCCATGTTTACATCTGTTACGTCTAAAGAAAGTACTGCACTCCCCTGATGATGAAAGTGATAGAGAGTAATTCCACACTGTAATAGCTCTCCATATTCTCCATCTTATCTTTTGAGTAAGTATCCCAAAATCTTGGTGTTTTCTGGAACAGCTTGGGAAGTTTCCTTCAGGAAATGTTAATGAACATGTTCTTTTTGAGTGTCTTTGTGTTAGGTGAGTGCTGTGTTAAGACTATTGAAGATGAGCAGGTTGTAGCTGCGGTTTGTTTCTCTAATACTCCCTAGTTGGTATCACCAAAGGCTTTTGTAATGCAGACTTTTGAATTGATTAATGTTAGAATTTGGGGATTAATTATATGGTACAATCTTCAGCAATTTAGGCAGCCTTGAATGGAAGCATCCTAGTTTGTGGTGGGGCTGTGTATTCTTCCTCCTGGAAGACACTAACCACAGTAATGGATGCGAAAAGCAGCTCTGTTTTATAATGTACTCAGCTGGATCACAGTACTGATACAAGTTTATCAGCTGATGTGGGACTTCAGCACTGCTGCTCAGATTCAGTGTGTGGTCAGATGTGCTGCCTCAGCTGCTGCTCGTCAAGCTTACTGTTCCTGTGTATCCCAGCCACATTATTCATTCCCTTAACCCCCCAGCTGGAAGGAGATGCTGCCAAAAGATGTGGCAAACCTGAGGAAATGGAAGGGAAAAGGGATGGTGGCACAGTCTCTATAAGAATGTGAAGGGTCACAAACTCTTACCTGGGATTAGGCATGGCCTGGACAGTGTCTCCAGCTGTGCTCTTAGAGGTGCTCAGGCTTGTGCTGATCTCACTTGCTGGAGATCCCACCTTAGCTGGACTTGTGCTTTAGGAAAAGTACTGCATGTTGTGAGGAAAGTGGCCATACTGGGAATAATTTGGAACTAAGTGCGTAAGAAAATGCTTCAAAATTGTATGCAACATTCTTTCAGTAAGAAAATGCTTCAAAATTGTATGCAACATTCTTTCACTTGCATGTATACTGAATAGGCTTGACTTTGTGAACAATCCCATTTATTCCAGCAGAAATTCTTTCAGAACGAGCTTTGGCTGAGATAAATAAAAATGATGGCATCTTTTCCTAAATGATTCCTGTTTGCATGAACTGGATTTTTACAGCTAAGACCTTTGGGATTTAAGAAATCTGATAAAGATGTTTCCTGAGTTGTTTTAGTCTTAATCACAGAAGTAAAAGAAAATGGTCCTAATGGTATAACAGTTTTATACTGATGACCTGCTCCAAACGCTTGCTTTACACAGGGTGGAAACCACTGCTATTATAATAATGTTAAGAATATGGATGATAGATATTATAATGATTTTATTGGAATTAGTATTTATGAGATGCTATGACACAGTTACTTTGCTTCACCTTTCCAAGAGAAACATGCAATTTTCAACTTGCAGATTTTTTAAGGATCAGTCAATATAAAACCAAATGGTCTTAGTAAATTTTTTAGCCTAGAAGGTTATTATTGTACCACTTGTGTTGACAGAATGAGAATGGGTTCTTTGTAGCTGCTACATACATATCAGTACATCAACATCTCCCTGTTAACTGGGATGGATTCTTTGCATTTCAAACTGTGGAAATTCTAGGAGGAAAAGGGGATGAGCCAGAGAATGAGTACCATATTCCAACAGGTAAGTGTTTCCTCACATGTTTCTGTTTCAGAAAAAGATTTCAGGATATGTTTAACTTTAAACATGTGCTCAGGTCTCACTAGATTTTAACATGCACTGCTCGGGGATGCTTTCTTAAATAGAAGCAATATGTTGTCCCAGTGAAGTCAACTTGATTTGCCAGCTACTCTCCTAGTTTACACAGAGGTGATTTCAACAGGCATCTGTAAAGAAAGAGGAAGCTGAGGTCTTTAGAGCAACTCCTGCCTCCAAAATGGATTTTATTCTTTGCAGTCTTTCCAGAGCCCAAGCTTTTTCCTATCAAAATAAACACAGTGTAGCATAATAGGGCTGCACGCTTCTTTTGTAGTCTACGGGAAAATAGTGTATCTCTTATTATGGCATTTTTTTGTCCTATCCCTTTTTTTCCTGCCTTTACCGTCTGACCACTGTCTCTATAAAGACCAAGTAGTTCTGGCTGCACAAACAAAGAGAAGTTGCCTTATTATGAAGGGGGAGGATAAAAGGTGTTAAGAGGTACTAGGTCATATTCTTGTCAGTCTTCTGTATTTAGACTCCTTTCAGCTTAGGTTTTGGTGATAAACTGCACAGCTGTAATGCCTTACATTTACCAGCCTGTATGTATGAAGGATGTGTAATGTTAACTAAGCCTTTTCCTGTCCCTTGTGGAAGACCACCCTGCCTGCAAGCTCTCCAGAGAAAAATGTAGTGCGTCCTGATCAGAAACTGCCTTTGTTGGCAGGAATACAATATGTTGCATTAACCAAAACAGCATTTTTTCAAACATTTTTGATGGTGGCTGCTTTTTATTTAAATATTCATTTTGCTTGTGTAAATGGATCTCATTTGGTCTTTACATCCTGACATCCCAGAGTTATCTGAAAGCCTTGTTACCATTTAGCAGTGGAAATTGTTTCAAGCCTTGTGTGAAACCTTCAAAACCTGATATTCTCAGGGCAGAAAAAAGACTGGATTCTCCTCAGCAGACAGCAATTTCCTCTGGGACGACCTTTCTGGTGCTGAAAGTTCCCTAATCTTTCCTCCCAGCTGACAGCGAATTTTTTTCTACTGGGTAGGAGGAGCTCATAGTAAGAAAAAGTCACTTCCAAAACTTGTTTTGTTAGTCTCTAAGATGTGTATTCCCCAGCTTGTGTACTGTGAGCTTATCAATACATGTCACTTGGTTTCTGAATAGGAAGTAGTACAGCCCCCAACACCTGCAATTACTGTAGATACAGTAGGAATCATACAGTGCTGAACACAGCTCTTTACTTACTCATTTTTAACATAATCGTGGCTCCAAGGGAGTTGCTTCAAATGTTCAAGGCCACAACCATGTTTAAAACCTGGCCCCAGGAAACTCATACTGGCACCACCAAGTATGGTCTGAGGACATAAAAACATACCTGAACACTATCCTTCTTGTTCCTCTGTGAAGCATGGCTATGAAATTTCTTGCTTCAATTGTTCCTCTATATACATGTCAGCACAGCATAAAATACACTGTGTAGACTGTACGTGAGCTTGCAAGGTGCAAGATTTAAAACTAAGATGTAGAGCTAACCCCTTCTCTCTTTAACATCGTTTCAGCAGTGTAATTTCACTCAAACAAACAAGGCAAATTCTGGTTTACCTCGGAATAACCTCAGAGACAGTTGGCTCATGTCATGGGGTTGGGTTGAATCATGTACTAAGAAACTATAGCTTGAGTTAGTGTTTTCTGATGCGTGATTTGCTGTTCAGAAAGGTCTAAACTGTAAGGCTGATGGTGGCAATGAGCTGCTTCTTTGCTATGTCCCATTTCTCCCAAGTGTGAGATGGTTGTAATTACATTAATTTACCTGTCTTGGATCCTGTGACGAGTAAATTGCAGGAAGGCTTCTAAAAGGGTATCAAATATCTGGTTCTAGATGTGAAATCTCAAGGTTTAGACAGCTACATTTTGTAGGTCCCAGGAGAAGTGTGTAGCTTTTCCTGTCCACCTGTCAGTCCTTTGTTCCTACCTGAAAAGCATGACTCTGTTTCATGCATCTCTCTGGTATTTTGCCCACTTACTGTGCTGAGAAGCAGCACTCTCACCTCTCTAATTCCCAAATTCTTCTGCAAGAATGGTAAATATTACTCTATTCCTTCTGCAGATGGAAAAAATGTGCAAAGAAGTGAAATGGCATAGTCTAATAATAGAGATAACCAGAATGGCAACAATGTGTATAGGGAGACACTTGAGGCCTCTGGAAGTGTTTGGAGTCACCATACATATTCAGTTAGGGGCTAAATGCTGCCATTCCTGTGCATATAGAAGGGTTTGCTTTCTGTGTATCTCCTTATAGTGTGATGTAAATACTCATAAAGCCAGGTGGAGATGTCATTATGGTAATAATGTTATGGAGCTTTATTAGATCGTACTTTCCACTCTAGTATTAATCCACTCAGATATCCACGAAAATAATACCCCAACTTTTCTTTCTTATTGTATGTCATCTTCCACTCTCCTGTGAGATTTAGGCTGTAGCTGAGGCAGCTGGCATCCTCACTTCACTCTTCTATCAACTTATGTCTTCAATGGGAATGGAAGGACCAAATTCTGCCAGTTTTCTTAGTTATTTTCTGGACTGTGAAGGTCTGGGGCTGTTTTTGTTTTGTTTTTGTTTTGTAGTGGTGATGGTTTTCAGAAATACTTATGGGTCATATTTATGCCTTTCTGTGTGCAAAGTATGGAAGATTTTTTCCATTTTGAAAACAATCATACGTATTTCTTTAATCTACTTCTTGTGGTAATAACCTGTACCAATGAAGCCAAAGAGAGAGAGAGGCAGCACTGGGAAGACTTTCATCCATTTACTGTATTTGGAAAATAAGAGGAATAAAGCTTTATTAGCATAGCGCTGTTAGGTCCCATACTTCTACCCCCCAAAGGTCTTCCTCTTTCCTTGTGTTTTGATAAAACGGCTGATATACTGCTAAATTGCTGGGAAAGTTAGGAATAACACTAATTTAACGAGGGATTTAGATTAAAACTATTTTGTAGAGCTGGACTGCTGCTTTTTTAGCTGCTTGGCATTCCTGATGCTGGGTCTTGGTTTCTGTAGCCATGCAGCATATGAATCAGAAAGAGCCCACCCTGTGCTTTGGCATAACTCTTAAAGCACTGACAGTTCCTCTTTCTTCAGCAGTAATTAAACAAGTAAAAACTGGTTACTTTGGTTAGCAGATATAAATGTGGAAAATATTCACAAATACATATCACTGGGCGTGTGCGTCTAAGGAATCTGGATGAGCTGTGGTTGGACTCTCCTTTCCCACATACTTACAACAAAGGTGCTTTATCCAACAAAGAAATCTGGCCAAGGTCTTTTATTTCAGCTAATTCATGTTCTCATTCTCTTTATGAGGCTTGAAGGTTTGCTGATAGTGCAATTCAATGCAGTCCTTAATGACAGGAGGCACTGTTGGGGATAGAACTCAGCAAAAGGAAAACTTAGTTAAAAACAAAATGATACTAGAACTAAGGCCCAGCCTGTCCTTCATTTTTTGCACTGCTTTGGCTCTTCCATTTAGACTAGGCAAGCACAGATCCTCGTTTGGAAGCAGTTGTAATGCTGAAAAGGTACCTCTTGTATTCATAACTTCTCCAGTAAATAACTAGTATATTGGTGTAAATGTGTTCATCATGGCACTGGAAAGGTTGTATGCCCTGACTGCAGTGGCAGACTTATTTAAAAGCAGAACTGAAATGAATCCAGACAAGCCCTAACTGACTGTTAAATAGGCACATCTTTTGGAAGGAAATATGAGCTAATGATAAAGCATTAGTGATGTTTCAAGAGCACTGTGCTTAATTATCACTTTCTTGGAGGCTCCATTTATGGCCATTAGTGGAACAAAAGCACTCCCTTTGCCACTGGCCTCTGGCCCCCCTGTAAAACAGAAATAATCACACCAGAATTTCTAAACCCAGAAATTCTTCATGTGATGGTGCTTCATAGTCACCTTTGTTACCCACTCTATGGAACTTCCTTGGATCAACTCCTGTCAGAAATAGTGCAGATATTTAGGAAAATATATAGTATCTTGATTTTAATATTTCTACTGAAACACTTGATAAATTGACCCAGAAAAACAGTAACATGAGCATAACCTCATCTAAGGGAGACAGGCTGAGACTCTTTATAGCATCACATCAATACTGAGATGAAGAGGAGACAGAGCCTAATACTTTATAATCGAAACACAGACTCTCCTTTTCACTCTAGGTTTGTTTCACTTTAAATTCCAGCTATACTATGACTGCTATTGACCTGCCCACTGCATTTTCTATTTCCTATGACTATTTGCCCCTAAATCTTCTTTCTGTTAAGTTGATAATGCTGTGTCTTATATGATCCTCTATTTCCCAGTGGGTCTCAGGGCTTTCTCTTTTCCCAGTGTCTACTTTTCAAACCTATTGGTGCATCTGGCACCTTGTCCACACACAAGTTCTCAGGATCCTGCCCACCACTGGGCAGGGCAGAAGCAATGAGCAGGAGGGAGAGGAGAAGGAAGTTGCTCAGCACGTAGGCAGGAAAGCCTCTTCAGGCTTCTTACCCCGTGATTGAAGAGTTTGTTGAAAGCAGTTGGAATTTCTTTGTTGAATTCAACAGGCTTTAGACCTGTTAGTCCTAGACTAAGTAAGGTCAGTTGTTTCTTTTTAACAAAATAGCTTCGGTTTATTCCTTTAGGCTATTTTATTTTTCTCCAATTACCCAATTCATATTGACCTCCTGCAAGGTTCTCTTTTCTCACTGCTGTTTATTACACACACAAAACTTGCCTCTCCTCTAATTTGCCCCAGTGGTACAGCCCTGCTGACTGAAGAGGAGAAATTCCTGCTTTATACCAAAATAAGCAAAAGGAGAATTGCTGTCAGATTCTAACCTTGGTGAGCAACTTGATTCTCTTTGCCTAGAATCATCCATTGATACCACAACTGGGAGCTCTAGTCAGACATCCAAATACAACTATTTCTGGGTTTGTATATTGCACTTTCCTTCTCCTCAGATTTAGGCTGGGAGGAAGAGGAAGACTGTGAAAGAAAATGTATGCATGAATATTTTAGCAATCTGCTGTGTTAGGAAGGAAAAAATGTAACAAGCAGATGACTGATTCATGATGTTTAGTTGAAAATGTTGTAGCTTTTAAACATTGCCTCCATGTGGTCAGGGTAGTTACAGTAAATATATTTCACGGCAGATGTGGTCTCAAATGTACTTGACTTAGAATTTTCCTTCATACAGTAATTGTGTCAGTTCTGGGAGCCCAAGGATGCCCAGGTTTCAAATAGACAATTTCTGTTGTGGTTGTCATGCCCAAGGGGTGCCAGCAAAGTGAACACAAGGGTTGGGGAGGCAGCTGACCCCTAAAAATCTGGAGCTTCAAATAGTCTATAAAACATAGATGTCAGTGTTCTGCTTCTATGCGCTGAATAATGCCTTTTGTTCCCAAAGCACATGTCTTTGCACTGGGAGGAGCGGTCACCATTAGAAGGGGTGGTCTCCCATAGGCCCCAAAACATGCAAGCTCAGCAGCTGCAGAAGGGCCTATAGCACATGTTCTTTACCAAACAGATAATACAGACATTGGCTATGTTGTTATAGGGTGCAGAAATAGAATGGGGCTTCTGATTCCAGCTGAAAAGCTAGTGGCTGCCTGCTACAGGTCCCCCTGTGAAATCCCTGCAAGTGATTTGAGTCAGATAGGCATGTGTTATGATTTCTGTCATTCACCTGATGCCGTACATTGCTAGATGCCGTACATTGCTAGAAAGAATTAAAAGTAGCAAAGAAAAAGATTACTGTTGATGACTTGGATGTGGCTATTCAGTTATAAAAAGTTTCTGAGTATAGAGAAAGATTTTGTGTGCATTAGTATCAGCAGAGTGTTTAACCAAGAGTATATTACTTTTGGAACTGAAGCTGGAATTGTATTTGAATTGGGAAAATAGGAAGCTGAGCTAGTGCACATGAATGGGCAGCTCCAATGAGACCGGCTAAGGAGTCTGTGTGGAACTACTGCTACAAATATAGGGCTCATTCTGTGCCTCTGTGCAGACCTCATTTAAATGTTGGTGATGCAAGATGTGAAGGAATAAAGGAGTATTATTTCTTACTACTCAGAATATAAATACCACTTTTTCTCCCAGCAGGACTGAGATAGTTCATGGCAGTGCCTCAATTAGCATCTTCTTTCCGAGGCCCTGCCTAAGCTGCAGTAAGCTGTGTCATTGCTCTTGGTAACAGGACAGCTGCAGCACCTTGAACTTTGGGTAAGCTAAAAATTATATTACCTACCTGAAACCATGAGCAAATATTTGCTTATTAGACAGCTGAAGCCTGTGGTGCTCTGACCTCATTGCTTTGTAATACTGGTCACAATATGTTGGCTGGTGAAGACCGCAATAAAATGTACACATCAGCTAACCATGATTAAACATTGATGAGGCCAGCCTAAAACTGCACTTAACTGACATGTGCTGAATACTATTTGCTGTTGTCTACACTGATTCACATTGCATTCAATGCAGCACAATATAGATAAGCCCTTTGGGGAGAGCATAGCTCTGGTCAGGCTTCAGTGTTCCCTGACTGGCTAACAGCTGTTCTGAGCAGCTTTATAAAGGGACCACTTACCCATCCTTTGATAGAGAGATAAGCCACTGTAATGTAATTACAACCAAGGAGATGGAAGAGGGGAAAGAAAAAAAATATGCCAATCATGAAGGGGGTACACGGAGAGCCTCAGATTCCTTCTAACCTAAACATTGTGGCAAGGAAAGAAGTCTTAATTAGGAAATGTGGAGGCATAGAACAGGAGCCCATCCTAAATGAATTGGGGAGTGATGAGCATAAAGAAAATGCTTTTTAAAAAGATCTTTGACTCCCACTGAGTGCTTGTTTCTTAGACTTCCTTGCCTAATAACGTCAGCATTTAAATGGCCCCAACTCACAAATAACAAGGCTTTGAAGTTAACACCTCATTGAGGTATAGAGTTCATACGTTTGCTATTCCTATTATTTAGCTAGAAACCGCTTTCTGCATGGCTAGCTTAATAGGGCAACAGAATATTAAGTTGTATAGGGATTGAGAAAGCTATTCATACAAAGGAAAGAGCTACAGACTTCATGTATTTGAACAGAGCCTGACAATTAAGAGAAAAGAGCAAAAGTCTGGGAAGTGCCCCGTATCCCATAATTGCATGAAATTTTTTCATACCTGTAATATTACCAGTGGCCTGGCACAAACACAAGAGATTTTAGGCTTGGGCTATGCTAGGGAGTTGTAGTTGTAATTAAGAGAGGAGACGAGGTGGGTTTTTTTCCATCCTGCCAGGGATTTAAAGCTTCAAGAAATATTCTGTTCTTTAGCAAGCCAAAATCAAGATGTTTGGGATTTTTTTCATTGAAAAAGACAACAAAATGCTGAAAAATGGTCTGGTGCTGGTTGGACCAGTTACATAGTGGATGGGTGACTCAAGCTCAAGTCTACCTCTGTTGTATTCCAGCATCACAGATGAATGCCTCAGCCACTGGTCTATCAGCTCTTTTAGAATCTTTTGGCTTTGGACCCAGCAAGACATCTTCAAACAATATCTTGTTGAATGCATACACCAATAAAATAGCTTTTCATTCATCTGCATTTTTTGACACAGTCATTGCCATTTGTCTCTAATTTTGATAATATCTTGTGGCAGAATAATTAGCACTACCCTGGAACAGTTATTCTAAGGCATAGTTATCTGTATCACAGAAAAGCCTAGAGCTTGCAGTTAGAGATGGCTCTTTGGTGCTCATTGCCATGTGGTAGATGTTTTCTTACCCTGAAAAATGCCTGAATAATCTAAACAGTGTAGAGAGAGTAAATTTACTCTAGAGAGAGTAAATGCTGTTATTAGGCCCATTTTCCCAGGTAGGGGACTGAGTGATATCATGAGTTGACCAAGGCCATACAGGAAACTTTGCAGAGCTGGGATTAACCAAACTTGGCAGGGTGTCCCAGACTTTGACCACAAGTAAAGCCACCTGTCTCCTCTAAGTATGCCTTACAGAGCAAAAATTAGTCATTAGAAGGATTACAGAAGTTGAAGTGTTTTTTTTTTTCCTATGGTATTTACAGTTCAGAAATTGCTGCCTGTATTGTCTATGTTTGGGATTCAAGAGATTTCTGTCACTCTTTCAGTAGCTTAGGCTAAACTTATGCTTCAGTTTCTTTCTCTGAATAGAGGTAGAAACATACCTACCTTCTCCAGGTTACACCTCTACCCAGTGTAATTACTTCACATCTAGAACATTAAATATCTTTGTAACTGAGTCCAATCCTCATAGCCCCTCATCCCCTAGCAAAAGGCACCTGAGGTATTCAGTTACAAGCAACTGGTATCCATGTTTAAATTAGACAATTATTACAGGTATGCAACCAGAAGAATCTTCTACAAAAATACCTTTTTTTTTGACTCTGTGAGCCCTCTTAGGGCTTCAAAAGCAGACTGAAGGTAGTTTCATGTGTTTATATTAACTTACTGCTAAGAATGAATTACAGTTTCCGCACAAATCCACTTAAGTGTTAATAGCATCTGTTAATTTTATAGTAATTGATGGATTTAAAGATGGATGAATGGAGAAGCAAAACAGCCACATCACCCTGGTGGTCTCATGTCCAGATGACAAGTTGTGCTTAACAGCAATAAATTTTTATGCAGCTTCTTTAAAGAAAAAACTCCCCTTTGCACGTGTAGACCATCATTTCTTAAGCACTATGTCCTTCTACGGTGTAAAATCACAATGACAGTAATTACTTTGGGAAACAAAAGGAGTCTGATTTCTCTTGTGTTGTATGGTAGTTTATTTGTAGTAGACAGGGTGGGCAGCCCAGGTGTCCCAATGCTTTGTTACCTCCCTAATCCAGAAATGTAGGTTCTCAAAATCCTTATTCACCGGCAGCCTGACTTATAAAGGACTTCATCTCTGTTCATTAACTCCTCCCTTTAGTCCATAGCCCAGTGAGTTGATTTTTAATCTGGGAAGCAGGAGATGTATTTCAAAGAACAGGAAACTTAAACAGCAGAGGTTTAGACTGGATATAAGGAAGAAATTCTTTACTGTTAGGGTGGTGAGGTACTGGAATGGGTTGCCCAGGGAGGTGGTGAATGCTCCATCCCTGGCGGTGCTCAAGACCAGGTTGGATGAAGCCTTGGGTGATATGGTTTAGTGTGAGGTGTCCCTGCCCATGTCAGGGGGGTTGGAACTAGATGATCTTAAGGTCTTTTCCAACCCTAACTATTCTATGATTCTATGTAGCCTCCTGGTGTTGGCAGATGTTTAGAGGAAGGAAAGACTGAAGTTCCAGTCCCTACGCCAAGGAATGGAAAAGAGACAGCATTTTATCAATGCAGGAGTAATCCCTCCACTCCAGAACAGATGATGAGAGATTCAAGATAGGATTTTGAACATATCTGTGATGGGAATGAGAGCTCTTCAGCTCTCCATCAGGTCCTGTGAGAAATATATACCATCACATTGTGTCATGAGAAGGGAATGAGCAAATGGTGTCAGTGACAGCTGCCCTTGTGCCCATTCCTCGCTGTCTGCTGCAGTTGTAATCACTAATGTTCCTGTGTGCAATGTAGCAACTTCTCCTTTTGTTGGGACAGGAAATTTGTAGAGTGACAGTGATGTGTTGGCACTGGAGATAGAGCAAAATGCAGTAAAAATAGAAGTCTTGGAATTATACCACAGTATATGGTTTTGAATTGCTCCAATATGCCTGGGTTTGAACAAATGAGTTAAAGGTGGGATAAATCTGTGTTTTACATTCTGTACATCCTATTACCTTTTCCAACAGCCAAGTGCCCCTTCCTTTTTCCAGCCCTCATCTCATGCAGGTTCTGCTTTCCCCTGACCACATGCTGAGGCAATTTAACTCTCTAATCTTGCGGAAAATTGTATTTTGATGGATCAGTTTTCCACTGAGTCAGTGAATTGAGTCTCACTGTCCAGTCAGATGAACTCTAGAGCTGACAGTGACAGCAGAGAGGGAGGACTGGAGCAAAAGGGAAGTAAGAAGGCAGCAGAGATGCTTTAGATTAGCTCAGACACATCATCTAACTGGACTGTGAGAGTAAACTCTGCTCTCTTTTCTGTTATTGCTTGCTTTATGCTTTGTTTGTTTTGGGTTTTGGTAGTAAGAAATGTATCTGTATGTATCTGGGAGAGGGTTTTGGGCAAACATCCTGATCTGACATCTGTTAATGCAGCTTGGACTGGGATTTCTAGACCCTTTCCTACCAAAAGGTTGGGTTTTAAATGCTTCCCTGTCC
The DNA here is from genome assembly GCF_012275295.1 of Melopsittacus undulatus. Taxonomy (NCBI): domain Eukaryota; kingdom Metazoa; phylum Chordata; class Aves; order Psittaciformes; family Psittaculidae; genus Melopsittacus; species Melopsittacus undulatus. The sequence goes on from NC_047534.1 coordinate 27,089,611, forward strand.
AGCACATCACATTAACCAGTGGCTCCCCGCCTATTTGAAGAACATTGAGATGCTCAATTCAGCCCAGGTGCTGTGGAAGTAACCCTGCTTGTGGCTTCTTTCCACAGTGCCAGGTACTGCTCCAAGTCCCTTTGAGGAGTAGTTCTAGGTCACACAGAAAAGTAGGGCAAAGCCAGTAATGGCATTCTCCTTTCCTGTTTGACAATCTGATACATGAATTATTATTATAGTTCTTCCTGTTACCCACTCCCACATTTGTGTGTATGTTCTAAGTGCCAGCAACAGAGAAAAATCATCTGCAGAAATACAACTCCGGCAAAAAGGGGACAAAAAAAAAAAAAAAAGAAAACAGTAGTCTCATAAGGGTTCACTCATATTTAAGAATTAGTTTTCTTCTGTTGTGCTATGGCCTCGTTGTATTGTCAGGAGAACTGCTAGATGAATTTAAAATCACACTATAGTGCCCTTCAGTTCCCTTGTAAAGTGCTGGGGTGTTGTTCAGAACATTATTTTGTTCAGCAGAAGAATGGAAATGGGTTAAATAGTTCAGCACCCTTGTGGTCTGCTGGAAAAAAATGATGCCACATATTACTGTCTGTGTGAATATAGTATTTGCCTCTTATTAGCCTGTTCGCTACTGTGGTAGGGAACCTAAACTCCATTATAAATAGACATATTCTGATTTGTGTTATTTATGCCAGAGGATCAGGCCTTATAATAATTTGCTTCTGAAGTATTTAAGCTACAAATGTGGAAAGGTACCACCTAAATGGGTAACCCAAATATATGATTATAGTAGAGGAATCCTGTTAGTCTTCCTAACACAGAAGTTGGTTCTTTTGCAATGATTTGAAACATTTAGAAATAAAGCTCTGTTTTGTTTCTTAAAGCTTCTCTAATAACAGCCTGTGGCTGGCTATCCACCTTAAACCCATCTGAAGCAGCAAACTGATCGTCATATTTAATGTGCTTCAAGAATTTCTTCATTTGCTATAACAGCAACAACCACCAATAGCAAATAATGAGAACCAAATAAGCCAAAGCACTGCAGGGACCTTACATGCAGTGGGTTTTGTGAAGAGAATTAACATGAAAGAGGGTTTGCTTCAGGGGTAGAGGTCAGGGCAGATAAACTCCTGTGTTCTGATACATTTCCTTAAAGCGGGAAGCACTTTAGAGAGTGAGGCTGTGGGAAGAAGCTGTCAGCAATGGGGTGGTCAGTGGTGTCAAGGGTGGTGGCCTATGTTTTTCTTCTGTTGCAGCCTTTCATCCTCCATCTGTCAAGCTCCGTAATTTTCAAGGCAGGCAGTCGATTTTTAATACAAACCTTTAAGTTAAAGGGAAGTTCCCAGGTCTGAAGTGCCCCTTTTATCTTGGAATAATACAAAAATAGCAATAACTGCTCAGGAGGCTGTTTAAAGTCTGCGTCCCTGCTCAGGTCTCCTTGAAATGGCACCAGATTGCCATTTGGGCAAAGCTACATGCCATAGACTTCTGCTGTTGTTGAAAAGGTGGAAAAGGCCTGGAGACAGACATCCTGGTAGAGGAGACAGACATCCTGGTGGAACATGGCTAGATGCAGCGCAGACTTGCAGACACCCTGGCAGTGGGATCTGCATAGCCTGACACGTCCTGCTGACCCTGCCCCACATGGTGTCATGGCCCTGTTGCTGACTTGTTTGACCAGTGCTGACTGCAGGATACTGCCCCAAGGACTGATGTCCCAAAGCAGGCACGTGGCTGAGCTTGGGCAAAGGGGCAATATCTGCAGTCCTGCTTCCATCTCTGGGGGCAGCAACACAAAAGAGACATGGAGCTGTTGGAGCGAGTCTAGAGAAGGCCATGGAGATACTGCAAGGGCTGGAGCTGCTCTGCTCTGCAGACAGGCTGAGAGAGCTGGGCTTGTTCAGCCTGGAAAAGAGAAGGTTCCTTAACGGAAGACCTTAGAGCAGCTTCCAGTGCCTAAAGGGGCTACAAGAAACCTGGAAAAGGGCTTTGGAGAACTTACCTGTATGGACAGAACAAAGGGGAATGGCTTTAACCTGACAGAGGGGAGATTGAGATGAGATCTTAGGCAGAAGTTCTTCCCTGTGAGGGTGCTGACGTGCTGGCAGAAGTTGCTCAGAGAAGCTGTGGCTGCCCCATCCCTGGCAGTGTTTAAGGCCAGGTTGAACGGCACTTGGAGCAACCTGGTCTAGTGGAAGGTGTCCCTGCCCATGGCAGGGGGTTGGAACTGAATGAGCTTTAAGATCCCTTCCAAAACAAACCATTCTGGGATTCAATGATGAGTCCAGGCTTTCTTCATGCTACACTCCTTTCTAGCACTTAGCTAGAGCTGACATCTTAGCATTGTTTGTGTTATATAATTTCAGCCTCCTGAACAAGACTTGGCCCACACTCAAAATACACAGGGTTTAAGTGTTTAAATTAAGGCTTAACTGACTCAGACACTGCATCTAGTTTCAGCCACTGTGTTGCTGTATTATTAAATGCTACAAAGTGGAGTTCCTCCACTCATCTTCAAGGATCATTACAGCAGCAGTGGCAGTAACTGAAGGTTCCAGATGAGTGAACAGGGTGAAATCCTAGTCCTAGTGAAAGCAATGGGTATTTTTCAAGGGATTGCTTTGAGGTCTAGACTTCATCCAAACATCTCAAGCTGAAGTTCTCCCAAGGAGAAAGCGGCATATATTCCCTCATTCATTCCCAACACAAATACATCCCTTAAGCATCCAAAGCCTAGCACTGAAATACTTGCAGTAAATGGGCTTAAGAAAGTGTGGTTTCTTAGCTTGGAGATCTCATCTGGATGAAAATCCTCTTTTATATAAGTAACTGAGTATAAGGGGAATGATCTTATTTCTTTGTATCTCTTGAACTTATTTCTTTGTATCTCTTGACCTTGTTGCTAGTTTGACTTGTGAATTCTGCTTTTCTGTGGTTCACCAGCAAAATTACCTGTTCTCTTCTGTACCTGCATGTGAATGAACTCATGCATAACAACTGAAAATCCAGGTTGCTTTTGTGCATCTGTTTGCATAATTCAGTGCAAGAAGTGAAAAGACTGAACTCAAGATTGAGCAGGGTTAGCAAGTTTGAGATCTGAATGCAAATGTTTACAAACACAGAACAGAGAGGTGTTCTGATCCACCATTTAGCTTAGCTTGTTATTGACATTTAAATGCAGATCAGTTGCAGCATTCGGAGATGGATCAGAATTCCCCTGGAACTGGAAGTGTTCGGATGTCTGAGTATTATTTTGGGCCTTGGGTCTAGAAAGGCATCAGTAAGTTTGCATGCAGCACACCCAAGCTTCAAAAGTAGGAAGAGGAAGCTCACTGCAAAGAAGTGGCATTGTGCTACTAATGACTTCAGTCATCAGCATTGTCACACACAGCTTGCTGCTATCTTCTGCATTGATGTTGGGGAGCAGAATCAGAAACACAAAAACAAACCCTGAGCATATACTTCAGTGCTGTCTGCAGACTTTGAGGTCCTAAGCTTCCTAATCACTACCGTATGGCTCATAAAAGAAGCAATCTGATACCAAGGACCCAAAGAAGTTGTTATTCCTCCACTCTATCTTATATCACTCCAAATGTTAGAACAATAAATACATTTACCTCTTGTTTAAGATCACTTAAAATAAGTTGTTTTAATTAAACCTCCTAGCAATCTATCTGCACTAAGTGATTAAGTGCTTCTCTCAGTGAAAGGAGAAGGGATTATCACAAGACAAGACTGAGTGAATTATAGGAAGAGCTAGGACTGGGTAAAATGCTGTATATTTGCTATCAAAATTCAAATGAAAATACTGGAGCTTGAGGTTGTGTGATGTTATTACTCTCAAATATTTCCCTTTCTTTCAGCCCTTCCTTCCCTCCCCACTGCCCCAGAGTCAATGAAATAGTTATTCCCCTCAGGTTAAAGTTCAGCTTTGAATATCAGCTTTAAAAGCTGCCCAAGAAGAGAGCTTTCTTTACTCAAATGGGCATTATTTTCAGCATATAAACTTTAAAAATGGAAACATAGCAATTGTGTTGATGAACTATAGCCACTGAAAATTGTATCAAATCTGTAAACGTTTTGAGTGCCTTAGCAATTGTTCTTTGCAGCTGTATCATAAAGAGTGATGGAATTATTATGCTACTTTTACATTAGCACTTGGAATATCAAACTCAATAATTATTCTTTTAAACCAAACTTTTTGCATTGCTCTCAGCTTACGAATCACACTGGTGGGTTTGTTGTCTCATTGCTAGCCTTAACACTTTCAGAATGGAGAACAGGCACAGGAGAAGGCTGTTTTATATCCTGTAGTATGTCTTGCTATGGTTAGGGTAGTATGTGTCTTTTAACTTTCCTACACTCAGTTTCCCTTCCAAGTTCTCCATTTATCCCTGTGCTGGTACCTGACATGATAGACTGGATGGAAAGCTCTGACAAAGTGTCAAACCTGGCACAGCATGGGTGAGCAAGTGCTGCTCCACTAATTCATTTGGATTCTTTACCCACAGTTTGAGTACTGGGGCCTCTCCTGGGAAGAAACAGGCAAGTGTGCTGGGTGGTGGTTTTATTCTGATGTAGACAAATGATCCTGAGGGATTAGCTGAAAACTCTTGAACATACTAGCATGCAGTGATGGTATGTAAAGGTAATTGCATCAACAGTGTGCTGCCACCTCCTTTATCTCACCCACCGGTGTGCCATGGGCAAGCAGGCAGGACAGGCTGCCACCTTGGGAACTGATTGCTGCTCTTTGCATTTTATAACCAACCTCCAAATAGGAGTGAATAGGGAGAATGCAGACTAAATGTGGGAGCTGAGCTAAAGCTGCACTGTGGCCTCGTTTTTAATTTATCCTGTTAGCTGGGGGGGTACGTTGCAGTTAGAGGTAGGGTCTGACTGCCTTAGGCTTCAGCTTTTACTGAAGGGCAAAGGAAAACGATGCTAAAGTGTTAAATTATTATCCCTCACATCCTTCCACTGGGTGTGAATTGGTTAGTTTTGGCTTCCAATTTTAAAGATGTCTGAAGTGAGCAAGAATGCAGTGCCAACACCAAATATTGATATTGTTTTGCTTGTCCTAATACATGGCATTACCAGTTGCCAGTCCTAGTGTGATCTCTTTTCCCACGCTTTCTGAGACTATAAATCTAAAGAAAGAGAATAATAAATGAACCTGGGAGACTTCTTACTCTGTGGCACCTCTGAATATATGTGAGTATGAAAAAAGGAGAGAGATGCCACTGCTCTGCTTCAGCATTTTCAGCAGAGACTTCATCTGCTCCTGGCCTCCCAACCCACTCAAATGGATCTTGGTTTCAGCAGAGGGTACTGGCATTTCTGCCTTTTAAACACACTGTAGGAAATTGGTTTCCTGCACAATTGCAGCAAAAAAATTCAATTGTTTAAGGTTAAGTACAGAGCTATATGCTACTAGAATGTACTGCAGCAGAAGAGGACCACTAGGCAGAGTCCGTCTAGCAAATAACATTTATATTTTTGCTAACTGGAAAGAATCAAGCTTTTGTTTAGCTTGTAGAGATATGGTTTGATGTTTTTGAAGGAAAGGAATACCAGAAGGGCTGTTTCATCAGCAGGGTGAATTAACAAAGAAAAAATAAAAATTAAAAAATTTAAAAAAAGGAAAGGAAAGGAGAGGAAAGGAAATAAAAAAAAGAGAAAAGAAAAGAAAGAAAATCAAATGTTCCCTCACACACATTTTCCAGTTCTGATGTCTAAAATATATATGATCTTCCAGCTACATTTTCCTCTTGCAAATCCCAGTGTTTCTTATTAGGATCAGTTTTGTTTTATTGCTTTCTTTTCCTATAAAGCCAACAAGTTAAAACAACAGGATTGAATTTTGAATTGTCAGGCCAGCTATGAGATAATGCATCATGTACCCCCCCTTTTATCTTTCTCTTTTCCTTCCTCTTTCTGCTTCCCAGCCTCCTCAAGGTGCTCCACTCTGCCACTGAGCTGCCCAGCGTATTGGCCTAAAAATCTTTGTAGGTGATTTATAGAACCCTGTGGTTATTGTATGGCTAATGATTCATGGAACTTCATTAAATACCAAGTATGTGCCTGCTTACTGTCTGTGCACACTGCATATTAGAACCTTTGCACTCCCCCTTGCAAATTGCCCCCATTAAAGTCACAGACAAAAGGTCCTCTCAGTAGCTTACATATTTTCCCACATGTGAGAGAGCAATTGGAAACTTCCTCTTGATAACTAAAAACTTTTGAATTAGAATTTATGAGAAGGGTCTTTTGGTCTCATTGCCTAAGGGCTGAAACAGATCCCAGTGTGTACAAGTGTTCCTTTGATGCATGGAGCTGCACAGGGTAACATTTTTTAACAGGATCAAAAAGCGTAATGCAGGGACAATGTGCGGAGGCCGTTACTCTGACACAAGGAGTCAGAGTCTGTGTTTTTCCAAGGCTAAGAATGTAAAAATATGTGTCCAGGGTAGCAGCAACATTTTATATTATTTTTAATTGCAGTAAAGTCCTAGATAAAATACTGGCAGTCAGTGTTACAACTTCCTTTTCTTTAATGTTCCTCTAAAAATGCTTTGAAGCCACTTTTACCTTTGGGAAAGTATTGTATATGTGTTAGAGTAAAATATATCAAACAGAAAATAAAAGGCCAGGTCTTTAACTGGTAGAAATCAGCATGGCTCTCTTAGAGGGGCTGGAATTTCTCAAGCTGTGGATGCGGCTAAAAACTTTGCCATTTCTCACCATGTGCTAATATATTTCCACCTACTTACTCAGTAGGACTGTCCTGTTCTGAGTTTCCTATTGACCATTTTTCAATAACACCTCTTTACAAAGGCAGCAAAAGTCTTAAATGTGCTCCTAACTGTCAAATCAGAAATATTTCCTTTGTTTTCAGCTGCACTACTCAAGAGATTAAAAAGATGGACTGGCATATGGACTGGCTGAGCTGAAGTTTTGATAACTAGAATTTTCCTCACCTAATAGCAAAAGAAAATGACTCAATACTCATTTAGGTACCCTATGTATATGTTCTTTCATGATATCTCAGTTCACACTATGTATGTCTATATGCAAACAAGTATGAACAAAAGGAACAGCTTCAAGTTATGGGGCAAAACCATCACAAGTGTCATTATAAAATAGTCGCTTTACATCAAACTTGCTCATTACATTATTGCAATAGAGTTGCTTTTGAGACAGGTATTCTGTATTCACACTAGCAGTATTTGTAAAACCTGTCATGATAATCAAGTTATACAGATTAGATGCAACAGATGTTTTCATCAAGCAAAAGAACGAGCTTTGATATTCTTAATCTACCCTTAATGCAGCACACTAACTTACCACTTGTTCTGCAGCTGATAAATTGAATTTCTCTCCATTTGCACCATTTATAGGTCTCCTGAATGAGGAAGGAGATTTAACCCTGTGGAGACAATGTTCTCACAGGAGAATGGATATTTGGTACATGAGCTCTGAATATGTTACTTTGTGGTCATTTAAGAGCCAAATGAACTTTTCAAAATAAATTTGGCTTGATCTCACTCTTCTTCTCCAGTAATATCCTGCCAGAGTGTTTGAACTTTAGGGGTGATCTTTAGAGAGCACAGTATATGGAATATAAAGAGCCCAGAGAAAGTGTTACCTAAAAATAACAGAAGAACCTCACATAAGTCAGAAAAGGTAATGGAATTGGTGGTGGACAATGAGAAACCTCTAGGGATGATGGGCCTCCTGATCTTTGCTTGTATGTTGCCAGTGGTATGACATCTGGGTCTAATTTTGGTTTGACTGTTTTCTTTGTGTTTATTATTACTATCTCTGACTAGATAGTAATAGTTATATATGAGGAACAGACACCTTATATGCCTGTGCTATGCTATCAGACATCAGCTTACTCAGAAGGCCATGTTTCAATAATTGTGCCCTAACTCTGCCTCATTTTGGGTGTAATAAATTGTGACTCCAGCAGACTTGGGTTGCTAAATGGAGAAAAAAAGATCCGTTAGTTCTTTTCTTGCAGAAAGAATGGAAACCAATAAAGGACTAAGGTGGCTAACAGTAAGGGAGTGGGTTTCCCTGTGTAATCTCAATGGGAATTTAAGATATGTTCCTCCAAATCTGGAGGGAGCTGGCGGAGGTCATTGTTAGGCCACTCTCCATAATCTTTGGTAAATTGTGGGAAATGGGAGAGGTGCCTGAGGATTGGAAGATGGCAAATGTCACATCAGTCTATAAGAAAGGCAAGAAGGAGGACCCGGGTAATTATAGACCGGTCAGCCTTACCTCCGTCCCTGGAAAGGTGATGGAACAACTTATTCTTGACACCATCTCTAGGCATATCAAGGATGAGGGGGTTATTAAGAACAGCCAACATGGTTTTATGAGGGGGAAGTCATGTTTGACCAACCTTACAGCCTTCTATGAGGAAGTGACTAGGTGGAGGGATGATGGTAGAGCGGTAGATGTGTTTTTTCTTGATTTCAGTAAGGCATTTGATACTGTCTCCCACAGCATCCTCATAGATAAGCTAAGAAAGTGTGGGCTTGACGATCAGGTAGTGAGGTGGATCAAGAACTGGTTGAAAGGAAGAAGGCAGAGAGTTGTGGTCAATGGCACAGAATCTAGCTGGAGGTCTGTGACCAGTGGAGTCCCTCAGGGGTCGGTGCTGGGACCAGTGCTGTTTAATGTTTTCATCAATGACCTGGATGAGAGAACTGAGTGTGCCCTCAGCAAGTTCACTGATGACACTAAACTGGGAGGAGTGGCTGACACACCAGAAGGCTGTGTTGCCATTCAGCCAGACGTGGACAGGCTGGAGAGTTGGGCAGGGAGAAACTTGATGAAATTCAACAAGGGCAAGTGTAGAGTCTTGCATCTGGGGAAGAACAACCCCATGTACCAGTACAGGTTGGGGGTTGACCTGCTGGAAAGGAGTGAAGGGGAAAGGGACCTGGGGGTCCTGGTGGACAGGAGGATGACCATGAGCCAGCAATGTGCCCTTGTGGCCAAGAAGGAAAATGGCATCCTAGGGTGCATTAGAAAGGGTGTGGTTAGTAGGGCAAGAGAGGTTCTCCTTCCCCTCTACTCTGCCTTGGTGAGGCCGCATCTGGAATATTGCGTCCAGTTCTGGGCCCCTCAATTCAAGAAGGACAGGGAATTACTTGAAGGAGTCCAGCCCAGAGCCACAAGGATGATGAAGGGAGTGGAACACCTCCCTTATGAGGAGAGGCTGAGGGAGCTGGGTCTCTTTAGCTTGGAGGAGACGGGGGGGTGACCTCATCGGTGTTTACAAATATGTAAAGGGTGGGTGTCAGGATGATGGAGCTAGGCTTTTTTCAGTGATATCCAGTGATAGAACAAGAGGCAATGGGTGTAAACTGGAACATAGGAGGTTCCACGTTAACATCAGGAAGAACTTCTTTACTGTAAGAGTGACAGAGCACTGGAACAGGTTGCCCAGGGAGGTTGTGGAGTCTCCTACGTTGGAGATATTGAAGGCCCGCCTGGACAAGTTCCTGTGTGATGTACTCTAGGTTACCCTGCTCTTGCAGGGGGGTTGGACTAGATGATCTTTCGAGGTCCCTTCCAACCCTCAGGATTCTGTGATTCTGTGAACAAAGGCTTGGCCACACGTTTGAAATGTGTTTGTTGCGAAACATTCTTTTCGTTCCAGCTGAGTAGCATATAAAGCATAGGCTTGATTGGAATCCTGGTTTTAGAATTATAGAACCAACCAGGTTGGAAAAGACCTTCAAGATCATCAAGTCCAATCATTTCACACCACTGCCAAGCCCACCACTAAATCATGTCACTAAGGGTCTCATCTACACGGCTTGTGAACACTTCCAGGGGCAGTGACTCCACCACTGCCCTGGGCAGCCTCTTCCAACGCCTGATCACCTTTTTGGGGAAGGAATTGTTCCCAATATCCAGTCTATACCTCCCTTGGTGCAGCCTGAGGCCGTTTCATCTTGTTCTTTCTTGAACTGGAGTGCCCCAAGCTAAAAATTCCAGAGCGGTAAATTGGAGGGGAGATATTTTCTTTTGTGAAATAGTTTGTAAGTTTTGAATTCAGACATCAAATTCCGTAAGTTTCACCCACCCTCGGTAACAGTCCTCTGTAAGTACTTCATCACGATAGATGTAGAAATGTCTGTCTGTTGGATTGATAAAAAGTAAGAAAAGTCTAGAGCAAAATTAGACAAAAGAATCAAAGAATCCCAGAATGGTCTGGGTTGGAAGGGACCTTAAAGCTCATTCAGTTCCAACCTCCTGCCGTGGTCAGGGACACCTTTCACTAGACCAGGTTGCTCCAAGCCCTGTCCAACCTGGCCTTCAACACTGCCAGGGATGTGGCAGCCACAGCTTCTCTGGGCAACCTCTGCCAGCACCTCAGCACCCTCACAGGGAAGAACTTCTGCCTTATATCTAACCTAAATCTTCGTTGTTTTAGTTTGAACCCATTACCCTTGTTCTATTACTACAGTCCCTGATGAAGATCACTACAGTCTGTAGTAATCCATAAGGAGCATGATTAAGTGTAGGTAAACATAAAGAATTTGTTAATATACTTAAGAGTAGGTAAACCTTGTTGTTGTGGGGATAATAGTGATTGCTGTTGGACTAAGCAGGTTTCCCTGAGTCATAGCAGTATTAGCAGGTGAGACTTGACCATGTGCTTTTTTGCCAATATGGGAACCTCTACCAGGATGACTTTAGGGCAAAATAGATGTACTCAGTCTGTTCTTCTTTCTCTTCCTGAGTTTAAATAAAGCCTGGTCTTATCTGAATATGCACCCAGAAGACTGGAGGGTTATTTAAGCCCTGCTTAGGGAACATATTTAAGAATATACCTAATTTTAAGCATGCACTTAACTCAATGTGACTTAAGCAAATGCTTGAAGTCAGGCCTGTAGCTGAGGTGCTATCTTGAATGTGGGTCCTCATCCTTCAACAATAGCAAAGCCCAGAGGAAAGGGCAAGCTATCTGGGTTCCATTCTTGGCTCATTTATTGGTCATGTTATAGTCTATAAAATAAGGATTATTATTCTTATCCCTTTTTGTGAGGTGCTTTAAAAATTATCAGGGAAAAGCATCTGAATACTGTTATTATTGGCTATACTTCTTGAGACTGAAAAAAAATGTAGAGATAGACATTCTCAGTGGATTTCTGGTTCTTCTACTCAGGCAGGAAATACTATGAGAATGGAAAGAAGGATGTGTACCCATGATCAGAAATAATCTTAATTTCCTCTTTTGCACGGCCGCTATATATAATTAGATATTGCTACACTATTTGTTTCAAGATATCCTCGCAGTGTATGAGACATGCTATGAGCAGACTTTACCTGCTTCAGATGACACAAGTGAGCTGGAAACTGTGCTGGGTGGTAGTAGTACAATGGAGAGTGTGTGTGTGTGAGTGTGTTTGGGGGAGGAGGGAAAGCTGCATGTTCCTGAGCCCACTTTATTAGTAGAGCTGCACTGAAAATAGGGAAGAGACACAGGTTTGTGTAAGTTTAAGAGCTACTAAAGGGGCAGCACTTGAAGACAAACAACCCTGAACCCTCCATAGCCTATAATAGGGAGTCGCAGGACCAGGCTCCATGGTGCGGGGCTGCGTTACTGTTTGGCTGGAAAAGCTTGAGGCAGCAAAGAATCTATTATTGATAGTTCAGAATTCCCCACATTCTCCCTACCTTAAGTCAGAACTCATTCTCCAACTTCCATGTGAAGGGCCTGGAGCCAAGTCCATGAGCCCATGTATGTGCGTTCAGGACAGTTAATATTTATGATGCATCTTACCGGGAAAATTAGTATAAAGCTGTGTTCCAACAGTACATTTATCCCATGACCTAGTTTTATGAATAATGTGCTGAAACATGGCCTGCTTGATTTAAACCTTTGTCACCCATTCTGATGGATACAGTGCCTAACTTAGACTTAAGCAATACAAGCCAGGATTTATGCAAAAATGTGGTGTGTATTAGTGGAAGGTAAACACATGGTAATGCTTTTGCTAATACCAAGCACATACAAATATATTTATCAAACGGCCACATGTAAGGTCCATAGTTCTTGGCAGAGATCCCTATGCTCTTACATCAGCTAATAAGAATAACCATTTTATTGCATCACATACAGTGTTTGCAAGGTTGCTTTAGACTGTACAGGAGGCTAGAAAACTTGCCACACTTCACACACTAAGTATCTGATTCTGAATAGTTCTGAATATCTATAATACCCTGTTGGGTTTTGTTGTTATTTTTATGATATTACTATGGCTTTTGGCAATTCTCCAGATCAGCCCCTCCTAGGGAATTCCACTGCTGGTTAGCAGCTCTGAAATAAGTATCAGCAAGCCAGGCAGTGAATACATTGAAATGCTGCAGCACAGGTACAAGAAATGGTTAGTGAGATATTTCAGAGGGAAAGAGAATGAAATGTAAAGATTGGAAGGACTTTGACACACCAGCCACATACAAAAGCAGGCAGCTCCGGAGAATGCAGCAGTTGTTTCTAAAGAAGTGTGGTTAAAACACAATTAATGCCAAAGAGCTTTGCATCTGAAAACTATCAAGCTGCTTTAGGTTGGCAGAGCTTTCTTCATGTGATTTATACTCCCTTTTTCCATCATCAGCGGCAATAGAGATTACTTGTATCATGTACTGGGAAACCTCAGTCCTTGGAACATCAGCAGGGGTATAGCTAGTAACTGCAGAAAGAGAAAAGAAAGTTTGAATTACTACAGCCATTCAACAACAATAATTTTTATTTTCAATTCCTCAAAAAGACACTACTTCTCTGGAGATAGCCAGTACTGCTCTGAAAGTTGTTTCATAAGGTTTCTTTTGACTGTGGAGACATCTAGAGAAGCCCCTGGCCCTGACTCCAAAACAAGCCCTCTCACTGTGCTAACACAAGGGTTTGTAGGGATGTGTTTTAAGCTGGTTGATGAGAAACTGAACAGGACCCAGCTGTGTGTGCATGCAGCCCAGAAACCACCCATGACCTGGGCTGCATCAAGAAGAGCGTGACCAGCAGGTTGAAGGAGGTGATCCTGCCCCTCTACGCTGTTCTCGTGGGAGCTCACTTGCAGCACTGTGTGCACTTCTGGTTTCCTCAACATAAGAAGGACATGGAACTGTTGGAGCAAGTCCAGAGTAGGTGATCAGAATGATCAGAGGCTGGAGCACCTCCCATGTGAAGACAGGCTGAGAAAGTTGGGGCTGTTCAGCCTGGAGAAGAGAAGGCTGCTTTGAGACCATAAGCAGCCTTCCAGTACCTGAAGGGGTCCTACAAGGATGCTGGAGAGGGACTCTTTGCTTGGTACTGTAGCGACAGGACAAGAGGTTATGGGTTTAAACTGAAACATGGAAGATTTAGATTAGATATAAGGCAGAAGTTCTTCCATGTGAGGGTGGTGAGGCATGGCAGAGGTTGCCCCGAGAAGCTGTGGCTGCCCCTTCCCTGGCAGTGTTCAAGGCCAGGTTGGACAGAGCTTGGAGCAACCTGGTCTAGTGGAAGGTGTCCCTGCTTGTGGTAGGAGCTTGGAACTGGATGAGCTTTAAGGATGCTTCCAACCCAAACCATTCTATGATTCTGTGACTATGATTTTGGAACAGACTAAGGAACAGTGTTCAGTTAGCTCTGTTACTTTCAACTCCATCACAACCATCTTCCTGTGAATTTTATGGCAAGATTTTCTAAAATTAAAATTCCCAAATCCAACCCATGATTACTGGGAGAGCTCCCAGTAATTCTCAGCAGGAGAAACACAGCAGTGGAGCATAAACACTCTTCAAGACATTTGCTTGCATATCTGCAGTGAAGCAGTTGTCTTCTTGGTCTGAGGTTGATTTTAAATGTTTTATTTATTGTAAACCTTCCACTCTGGTTTCCTCTGTATTGTGATAAATGTCAGGATTCAAAGGACTGTCATTGGCTCACATAATGGCCACTGCCCTTCCCAGAAACAAAGCATGCCACAGGATCTTTCCCAACACTGTTGCTATACTGCATTCGTGTGGGCAAGTTTCCACCCCTTGAGGTCCAACAGCTTGGTTTTCTTCCTTCTGATGGATTTTATCCCCCAATATTTTGTTCATTTTAAAGCCAGCCTGAAAACACTGATCTTAGGTTTCTAATAGATGGGAATGAAGTGGACATGCAGTTGGTGAAACAGGCTTGGAGTGGAGGCTGTTTCTCTGCTGTACTCCTTGGTTTGAGGTCATACGGGAGCCATGAGCTTGGGTCCTGAACTGATCACAACTTGTCCCACTGCAGCTCGTATGATTTCTGTTAGCTGAGGTTTGATTTCTAACATTTCTGTTGATATTTTGCAAGGATTTCAACTACTTAGCACAAGGTGTGTTAGTTGCCCTGTCTAATCTTCCTTCTTGCTGATTCTTGTTTGCCTAAGCACCTCAGGAAATTACCAGAACTAGGAAAAGGTCTAAACCAGTAACAGTATGTAATCATGACATTTGGGAAAGTTTAGATTTAAAATTTCAAATTAAAATTTCTGCTAAAATTACTCCTAAATCGGAACTTTGGATCATTTTTTTTCCCTTCTGAAGACTACAAATAGATTCTCAGAAGTCTGAGTTACACTGTACATCAATAGGTTTCTTAACCAACTGCCTCTTGAGTGCCTCATCTTTCATATACAGTTGGGTAGACCTTCAGAGACCAGAAAGAAACTTGAGGGTTTAGGTGCTAGATAAGACTTACCAAGACTCCTGTCAGACCTGGATGCCTTTGAGACTATTATGTCTCTGTGCTCAAGTCCAATACCTTTTATAAGAGTGAATCCGAAGTTTTGAAACTGAAAGCAAAACTGTTCTTGGGCATCTTTAGAATAAGTGGCTCAGCTGACTATTACACAAATATAGTTTTGGCTATATCAATGTGACTACACTGAAGCTGCACCTAAAACCAGTGGAAAGTCAGTGTCTCCATCTCTGCCATGTCTTCTACTAAAAAGAGGACATTTTGCAAATGCCTAAACAATTTGGAAACAAAATTTTAACTACAAATTGGTGAGCTCCAGGCTCTTAAATCACATAGACACTTTAAAAAGCACCTCTGCACTTGACGGCTCATCCACAACTTCTCTGGGCAACCTGTTCTGGTTGCAAGGCCCTGGCAAAGGTTACCCAGAGAAGCTGTGGCTGCCCCATCCCTGGCAGTGTTCAAGGCCAGGTTGGACAGGGCTCGAAGCAACCTGGTCTAGTGGAAGGTGTCCCTGCCCATGGCAGGGTGTTAGAACTAGATGAGGTTTAAGGTCCCTTCCAACCCAAACCAGTCTGGGATTATATGATTCTATGTATTAAGTAGTACTCAGAATTGGGAACTGTAATGACCTCTAATGGACTTTGTGATCTGTGTGATCATTGTGTAAGGAAAATGGTATGGAACTTACTTCCATATGCAAGGGCAGGGCTCTTATACTTTCCAACAGTTTAGCAGACTAAATGCTACAACAAGTCTGAAGCAATTGTTTATAAAACTGACATTGCCAGGAACAGGAGTGGACATGAAACAACAGCACTTTTCTTTCAGGACTACACATAGTATCTGATTGATTGTAGACCTGATACTACACCCAGGATGCCCAAGGTTTCATTGTGGTTTTTCCAGTTTGTTTGACAAGGTGAAATATGTATTATGATACCACATGAAAAATGAAGGCTTTGATTATGTAACCCATTTTCAGATCAATGATCCCATTTGGTCAGAATGGATCATTTCTGTTTGTAGGAGTTGTAGGATTGGCCTTTCCTTTGGAGGTTAATTCAGTTTTACATTAATAGATAAATTCATCTACTTCTGGAGATGAATTGAGATTTTTAAGGTAATTGATATGTACTGCAAATTCCTAGTGTGATGTGAAGTTTTGTTTGGATTTATTTCCTTCAGGGTGCTATGTGCTCGCTGTACTAAGACATGGAAGGAATAGGTTGTTCTTTCTTTGACTCATTCATTTTAGAAACATTTCTTTTGTTAAAAATTAGTCCAGTGGCCTTGGCCAGGGAGGGGATTTGATTTTGCCAGTGGCAGCATGTCAAGACTCTCTGCTCTTCTGCTTGAATGAAGTTGAGAAAATGGATTGTCTCCTTGAGGCTGCTCCCTTCAGCTTCGGAGGGCACAGAGGCCTCCTCCATGAAAACAAACCTCTGTTTTACAAATGGGTGCTCATCTGCTTTCTGTAGCAGACAGTGCAAAGAGCCACACTTGAGGTGCAAGGTGTTTACTTCTCCCACGTGGACACTTAGTGTCACATTCCACATGACTCCCACGTTAAAAACCTCCTGTAGTCAGAAGGCCAAAATTAGCTTTTCCTTAAAAGCCTGAAAAAGCAAAGGGGAGATTAAAAACTATGTAGGTCACAATAACCCTCTCAAAATGAAGTGACTGATACTGAATGCTGAGAATGAACTTTCTTTGCCCATTTCCAGACAAAAAAAGGAGAATAGGTCCCTCTAGGCTCTGGTCTTAAAAGGTGTATTTGCAGTGGCTTTGATTCCAGGTTCAAAGCCATCTATTTTGAACTTTCTCAATCTTGCTGTATTAAAAAGAAAACCTTTATTAGATTTCATCACAAAATTGAATGAGTGGTGAAAGCCAAATCAGACATGTAAAACCTGTGGTGGGAGGGAATGCTGTGATGGCAAAAAAGGGGGAGAAAGAGCAATATGCAAAAGAAATTCAAAATATTTTCACAAAGCACATAGGAGCCTTCAGGTATAGCAAGATAGAGTACAGTTCACCATCAAGCAGCTCATTCCATATGCTGATGTGGGGATGGGGTTGTCAGAGGGTGATAAACTATGTCCCCAAGCACAAAAAAATGCTAAGGAACTTCAGATGAGAGTACATTGACATTTATTACCCAGGGAACTTGTATGATTTCTGCCCCTTTGCTGGTAGTTAAATACCTGTTTAGAATCACCTAAAACTAAAAAAATTACTTTTAATAGAATTTTTGTGCCAAGATAATGGTAGTAAAATCTAAATATATGTGCTTTATGAGTACAGCTGTACAACTACATTTTCTGTAAGAACCAAAAGCAGGGAAAGAAGGAGAAGAAGGAATTGGAGGGAAGTAAAACCAGCTTACAAGCAAGAAATGGGGAGGAAATGTATTTCAGACTGAATGAGACATCTTATTTGGAAGATTTGATTTGCCTTTTTTAAAATAAAATATAACTGAAGATCCAAGTGAAACTTTCCTACAAAATGAAAATATGAAGTGCTTTGTCTTGAAAACACTTGAGATGAAGAATTGAAATTTTCAAAATAAACCCAATCTTTGAAAGAATATTCAGCACAAAACCTTCATTCTTTTGGCTATGAAGATTCATGTACGATTAAAAAAGTGTTTGACTAAAAATGTCATTAATTTTCTTTTACACAGATACTTTTCTCATGCCAGCGTTTAACTGAGCAGGATTCTGGAATGTAGGTGCCCAAATTTATATATATATATACATAAATACATACATATAATTGTATTTCCTCTTCAACCTGATTTTCATGTGTTTTATACCTTGGTGTAATAATTTGGATGCCAATAGGATCTTTTTTTCTTCTTTTTACTGTAACCAGAATGATGATATTGATATTTCCATGCTCTCCATTAAATTACAGTCTTATAGGAATACATTAATCTATTGCCCTTCTGTATGGGAAATAAAAATATAACTAAGGGTGCAAATTAGGTGGGTAGAGAGTCCTAAATCACTAAATCATGTAAAACTCTATGTAGTCTACTAGATGTATGAGTTACTGCCTTTTCAGCTGGCATCTCCTCAAAGAATATGTGTGATTACAAGTAGTCCCTTGGTATCTTGATTGAAAATTCCATATTCTGCTGCTTTTTCCACAGCAATTGGCACCCAAAAAAACATTCTGCCCTTCACGAATCTCAAGAATTAACACAATAATCCAGTCCCTGGCTGTGTTCAAGGCCAGGTTGAAAGGGGCATGGAGCAACCTGTTCTAGTGGAAAGTGTCCCTGCCCATGGCAGGGGATTGGAACTGGATGAGCTTTAACGTTCCTTTCAAGCCAAGCCAGTCTGGGATTCTGTGATACTGGAATCCAGTAATACCTCACAAAAAAAGGTGGAAAACATTCCCAAATTCTCCCTGACAGACATGGGGGAGCACGGTGGCAAATGTAATGTTTTGGTGGAAACAAAGGTATTTTTTAATTTGAATGTAAAGTTGGCTTGTCTGATTTTCACGTTTGCCTTTCCTCCTTCTCATGTTAGATTTATTTTCAATGGAAAAATGTATCCTTTTTACCTAATAAAGAGGCTTTTGAGCTTTGCCTCATGCTTGGGCAGCAGGCCTCTGAGGAATGTCAGGAGATGGAGCAGCAGCATTCTTCTGGCTGCCGGTCAGTGGGAAATCAGCAGTGCAGTACGACGCTTGACTTACTACACTCCTGGAATTCTGGCCAGTTAGATTAGATGTGAGACTCGGGGCTGAATCACTGACCACACATTGCCTTTTTCCCGAGGCTTTAAAGTCACAGCCAAATCACTTTGATTATTTGATCTTTGGAGTTGTATGTTCTATCCAAATTCCTCTTACAGTTTCAGGTTCAAATGTCAGCAGTATGAACTCAACCCTGGTGTCTGTCCATGCTTTTCTGTCCTGTTTGCCAGCTTCAGCCCTTTTTTACCCAAGGTGATTCAATCTATTAAATAAAATCAATTTATTTGAAAAATGCTATTATTTAAATAAAGGCCAAATGAAGCCACCTTGTATAATTAAACCATTTTACACATGTGGAACACACCAGCTGCATTAGGGAGAAACTGTCATTTTAAATGCAAAACATACTCTCCCTCATAGCAGAAATGTATTCTGCCTCTTTTTTTATCTTTCCTCCCTCCAGTTTTTTTTAAGAGAGATGCCATTCCTTTCTCCATCTGAGTTAAATACCACAGTATCCTTTTCAGCAGGCTTCTAAGCTAAATCTAATCAAGCTGTGTCACAGCTCTGTTAGGCAGGTTGCTCTTTCTTTGGCCTTGAATAATTGGAAGAATGTTGGCACTTGTGCCTGGGCCATGAGAACGTGACCTGAGTTGATATTTAATCTACTTCAGTGCTAGGCTGCACTAGGACTGGGGCCTAAGCCAGGCCTCGGGAGCAGTGTGTTAGCCCTCAGCAGCACTCATTTTACCTTGAAATGGATTCCATTTGATGTATCATTACACCGCTCCAAGAGAATGCTTTAATGAGACAGATACATGCGCTGGAAAGGATTAAATTGCTGTCCTTTAAACTCCTTCATTTTTTTAATTTATTTTTTTTTTTTAGCCTTGCTGGCCTAATAGCTACAAGGTGCTGGGAGGTACCTGGGAAAGGCAAAAAGGTTACAGAGTGATCCAAAACCAGCTAGAACTGAAGTTCCCTTGTCTTTGGATCTGCAAGCGCTTGGCAGCAATTGCAAAACTCTGGCCTTCTCTTTTCCTTCGCAAACTAGAATCAAGCACTGAAACTGTAATTCCATTTTCACCTCTTGTCAGGGGAAGCTGGTTCTACCAGGGAATCTTGGAGTTGCTTCACATATTTGTTACTTTGAAGCAGCCCTCCCTAGGCACAAACAAAACATTCATCATTACTTGGGATGTGGGAGAGGGAAGTTTTCATTCCTCTGCTCACAGTCGTGTATAAACTCCAGGAACCCTCAGGAAAGAGGAAATTCCTTCCAGATCTAGGGGTTGTTCCCGCTGAGCAATCCCATGTCACAATGCATTTCAATAGTTTGTTTAACACTTTCTTGCAGGTTTTGGGGAGAGCTTGTGACATAGAGAGTGGAAGAGAAAAACTGGATGTCAGTTAGAAGCTTTTCCAGAGAGAAGCATATATTGCCATTTTCTTGAGTCACAAGAAGTTCTTGAACGACTTGCTGAGGCCGAGGTGTTTGAAAATGCCCTAGACTCCAGTCACACACATGAGCAACTTTTTGAACTTTGCCAAAGGTAGGGGGGACCATACGATTGGCAAAAGAGGCTGAGGCAACACCGAGTTTACACAAAAGGAAGGTGATTTCAGTGACCATTTATCTCTGACAGTGAGATGTACCCATGTGGACATGAGCTGCTGAAGGATCAGAGGTTTCCAGAACTTCACTTTTTTTGTTACAGGGGCTGTCCCCTGCTGTAGAAGAACATTTCAGGCCAAGAGGCAGCACCTCTGCACCTCTCTGCCTCAGTGCCCAGTCTAAGGGATGTGAACAATGGGAGAATGGATCTTTGTTGTGAAGCTGAGACACTAATCAGGTGTGTTACTGATTAACTCAGCCTCCTCTGGAATGTCAATGACTTCTTTTTTTCCAAGCTACAGTCTTGGGGATGGAGTGTTTGTCCCTTTCACATGTACTCCCCTAAGTCTAATTTCCACTTATATTGTTAGCAGAGGCCAGCACCTGCTTTTAAGTCATTCTAGCCCCTGAGACGCTGGATGCCTTTTACATTTTACTGTATGTGAGTCTTCATAAAAACAAAGTACTGTTTTAAAATATGATGTTAGCTGAAATATTTTTCCCTCTTACTGTGATAAATCATTCTGTGGTCTTGAGAACAGCCTCCTCAAACCATTCACATCAGGCTAAGGCTAATGCTAACCTCTGAAGCTAGCTAACAACGCAGCCTTCTAAATTTGTGTTTGTACTCCATGAAAGATCCTGGATGCATTTGTAAAGGTAATGCTAAAAGTCTTTTTATACTTTTTTTTGTGTAAAAAACTATTGGAGAGAAATTAAAAATTTTCTGTAGAACAGGCAAGAGCACTCATGGTTGTCCATTATCCCCCGTTTCTTCTCACTGTTTATTTTGGCTATGAACCCTCCTATGACTAGAAAGTCCATTCCTGGCTGGGAATGTTTTCTCACAAGTAGGACAACAATGTCAGACTGACCTAAAAGAGGTTGTTCTCCCTTGCATTTCCTTGGATTATTTTTCTTTTCCCCTCATATGTGAGTTGTTCCAAATGAAGTGATGCCACCAGACATGATCTACCACTGTCAAGCAACATCTTTCACATTGCTGTGTTACTGGACAATCTGATTTTGTTGAAGTTCAGCTTCAAGTAGTCCCTTTACTTCATCTGACATCTGCTGACTACTGAGAAAGTGTCTACTGAGCTTATTTGCGGCATGGATTCTTTCCTTGGAGTATTCTGATATCCCAGATTTTTTAACAGGTGACCAACCCACCTTTGTTACATCTCTGCCTGACATAACCATGATCCATTTTTCCTAAATCTTGCATCAAAAAGCCACTGTAAAACTGGTATTTCTCATTGAAATCAAAAGGTTTGGGTCAAATTTTCAAGGACATAAACAAGCCAGAGAGCAGAATATTTGCAAGACAGAACATTCCTGAGGCCAGTTATGGTTACAAAAGCAAACTCTCCCCCAAATGCTAGGCGAATGCTCACCTTTCTGACCTTTGTCAGATGGCCAGGTCTTTCTCACTGATTTCTAAAAGAAAGACAAGGAGTCCGAGACCAGGGGCTTCTGCTGCCTCAGTTTTTTTCTTACATCTTGCACCTAATCTTAGGCAAGACACCTCTTCCTCACTTTCAAATAGGAGAACATCTATTCTCTACTTCCTTGGCATCCATGGCCAAATCAAAATCACTTGTTTATTATTTACAGTTATTACTTGCATTGATTACAAACAGCAAACTCAAATTTGTCCTGTTAGTTGCTAGTATGACGCATTAATTAATAATTTTCTTACTAATGGCTGCTATGTAGAAATTTTTGGTATCCTATTGGAATATGACAGCATGGTTTATATGGTGGCTATTGAAGCTGGCAAACATGGTGGTTGAACAATTCCCTCTTCAGAATTGTTTGCTGGATTCCCTTTGTTAGCCCTTTGTAGAAAAGTAGATCAGGGAAAAGTGAGTTATCACACAAAGTGCCAAAATAACACCATCTGCTTGGCAGCAGCTGAGAGTTCAGATGACTTCATTGCTAAATCACCTACACAGCTAGAGAAGTGTGAGAAGAGCAATAATGAAAAGCAAAGCTAAGGAAAGCCGGGAGAAATGGAAAGATGAGAGCGCAGAGGAAGGAAGGCTGGGATCTGTGTGGTCATTCTACAAAGCAGTCAGCAAAATGAAAAGAAACAAAGGATATTATGGACGTTCTTACTGATTATCTTCACTCAGGTCAGGAACAAACTCTGACATAGGCACTGCTGTGAGTTTCCCTCACTACACTGCAATTATGTATTTGAAGATAAGGGTATCCTAGACTTAGGAATTCGTCTGCCTTTAAATATATGAGGTATGGCTATAAAATCATTTCATCCAACAAAGCTGAAAGAAAATGTGTCATTTCAAACTTCAGTTTTCTCCCACATCACAAAATGCTCATATTTTCAGCAAAACTGGAAAAGAAGCAGTTGCCTTCTACTAAGTTTGGGCACTTTGATTTTGTTATGCTGAGAAATAGTACTTCAGCATAAATATTCATAGCCTTATGCTTAACTTTAAACAGCTGCTTAAGCTCCTTGAGTTCACAGACCTAGTCTTCATATGTTTCGAAGAAATGACCAGATACATGCACAGAGCAAAAGCAGAGTTTTCAGAAAGATTCAGAAATGGAAAAAACCCCAAACCCAAACTAAAAAAAACCCCTTTCTGAGGCATTTTTAAGAAGTCAGAAGTGTATCTCCACAGCTTTTGATATTAGATGCTAAATGCAATAGTTAGATTTAGGGGAAACAGAAGGGTTTCCTTTGCTTTACACAGTACTGTCTCTTGACCTGCATTTGATTTTACAGTTACAGTTGCAGAGTGAATAGTAATGAACTGAAAAACTCCTGGAGCCATATGAGGAAAATCTGCATGGGAACTCACCCTGTAGCATTCACTGAAAGTGGAAATGCAGATCAATGGGCTGAATACAGTGGATGATAGCATGAATCTGCATTTCCTGCAGTGCTTGGAGCTGACATCCGAGCTCTAAGAGCACATCTTGCTGACACTTAAATCATCATTTGTTATTTTATATAAATGCAGTAAACCTTTTTCTCTGGAAAAAAAGTATTAAGCTTTCACTGTACAGTTCAGAGCTGCTCAATAATAATAATAATAATTTTCTTGCTAGAAATGGAAATAGCTGGCTAGTATTTAGAACTTGGGCCCAATGTCCTAAGCAGTTCTAGTAAACAGAGCCTATCAGAGATTCACTGAATTAGTAGCCACTGGATTTAAAAGGCAATTAAAATAATTTCAAGCATTTTCTCTCTTGATGACTATGCATGAATTTCAGCTTCAAGTTTGTAACACAGTTCATTAGTGCTTGGTAATGTTAATGAGCGATGATACTATCCCTGTCTTGTCCTAGTAGCAAGCTTATACACAGTGGAAAAATTTGCCTTTGAAACCTTTCTTCTATTGCTCTTTCCCTCTCTCTTTTGTTGCTATCTTCTTTGCTCTTTCTCACCATGATGCAGTTGTAAATATTTATTGTGGTTGGATAACCAATGAGTTTCTTAATGTGGAAATACTCTTTTTTTTAGTTGCAAATGCTCCTTTTATCATGTTCAACATTGTTGCCTTTTTTATTGTTACAGAGTCATTGCGATTAAAGAAGCAAAAGTCTTCTGAGGTCATCTAGGCACATTCATGCCAGTGCAGGAATGTTCTGCAGAATGCTTGATCATTATCTAATTGTGAAAGGTCCATGGGATGGAATGTCTTTGGGTTGCTATTGTTCCCCAGTTCTTCCCTATTATGTATCTAGATTCTTAGAAACTTCTTTCCTACTGCATCTAGCTTAAAAAGCCTTTTGTGCTTTTTCTTTCCTCTCATCACTTCTTATATCATGGCCATACCTTCCTTGTAAGCACCTACAAACTCTGCCTCAGGAATAAACACACTGGGTCCAAAAGAAGGCTTGGCTGAAATCACCTGAGTCTGGAAGAGTAACACTCAGAATACAGAGCCCTTCTGTGAAAGAAAGAGCTCACATCCCCTGAAGTCTTTGAGACACAGCCTGCCCTGGCCAGACAGACTTCTGCTGGGCCCTCTGAGCTCAGTCCAGATGTCCTCTGCACAACTGAGCTTCATATTTAAGCTTAATAGAGGAGAAAATAGTGTGAACGAAAGCAGATCTCATCCTGAGATGTGCACAGCATCCATACCTGCCATTCATTTTAGTGGGGTTGCTCAGTTTTGTATTTTTCTTGGCCTGATGGACAAAGGGCCAAAAGGAGGAAGTGGAGCTATGAATAACTAATGCCATTCTACCAGGTGCTGAGTGCCCTCTTTCACATTTCTGTAATGATCATAGGACCCCGGACTGGTTTGGGTTGGAAGAGACCTCAAAGCTCATTCAGTTCTAACCCCCTGTCATGGGCAGGGACACCTTCCACTAGATCAGGCTGCTCCAAGCCCCATCCAACCTAACCTTGAACACTAATTTCAATCTCCTGTCTATCAGCTTAAAGCTATTCGCCCTTGTTCTGCTCTCCAAAACCATATCCAGGATCATGCTGAAGGTATACAAGGAGGGGTAGCTAAGTTCCAGCGCTTCAGCCATTCTTCTGGCCTGTTCCCTTTCCATATTTATACGTAGCCAGAGAACCCTTTATTAAATACTCCTGCTGACATTCCTCTCCTTTATATGCATACACTGAAACGGTTCTCTCATATGGAATGCTTTACAAATTACATTTAGAAAACCCAAGGAGACAAAAAAATCCCTACTCTTTGCAGGCTTATACACTGAATATGTTAGTACTATTCAGGGTTATCTCTGCCTCAGAGATCCTGCAATTCAAATAAATGAGGCAAGGAAGAAATGAAGGAAAGGAGGCATTATCCTCTATGTTTGGAGATGTAGGAGATTATGGGTGAGATGCAGAAAAGGATTTAGGAACCCCAAAGGGAAATTTGGGTACCTACATGTAAAATGTGATCATCAGGATTCCGGGCTAGCCACGACTAACCCCAAAAGTGCCTATATTCTAGAGACACTGTGTCTAGAGACAGTTTTTATTTAAAAATCTTTTTTGACCTAAAATCCTGTACTTCTGCACAGTACAACCACCTCACTCCTGGCAGCCCTGAGCAGCTTATAGCCTATTTCACAAAACACAAAAACTCAAAAAAGAGGAGTTTGTCCTCCTTTGCTCTCTAACAGCAGGGGTCTCACACTGTAACATCTAACTCATCAAAGTCAATAGAGGAGGACTGGTGATTACTGTTACCATCCAGCTACAGAAGAGCCTCCCTGTTACGTCACTGATGGTGTTTAAGACGGTTTCAGGAGGGAGTTGCAATGGGAGCCCCAAACTCCACTTGTAAACAACAGAAAGACTAAACTATGGACTGGGGAAGCAGTTTAAGTTAATGACGGCCCATGACCCAGGTACTCATTAAATGAAATGGTGAACAGTATTATCAGGGTAGGATGTCAGCTTCTGGTGGTTTTCCATCTCCATGTACCACTGCTCATACAAGAAGCATTCAATGAAGGTGATCCTCTCTTTGAAGGGAAAACAGTATTTTCAGTAGCAAAGATGACCAAGATGGGAAGGTGGTGACTGGATCTGTAGAAGGACAAAGAAGTCTGCACTCAAAGCAAGGTGATTCAAAGATGAATGTGTGTTTATCTCCCTCCTTTTCCTGCCAGTAGGAGTGCACAAGTAAGATGCCAAGGAGGCTTGTTGCTGCATTTTATTACCTAGCATGCAGACACTCAGAAGGGCACCAGGAATGTCAGCTCTCAGTGGCCAGAAGGGAGCCAGAAGTGTGAGACTGAATGTAAAGGGGGTGTTTGGGAGGACTGGGTTAGCGGGAGGCTCGACAACCAAAGGCAGGCAGCCCTGGGAAATCCATGACATGGGACATGCAGGGGCCCCGTGACCATTGATCTCTGTATAGAGAAGGTCAGGGTTCAGTTTTTTCCTCTGCCTCAGGGGACTCAAGGCTCATGTCCTACCTCCCATGAGAGCTCTCTGGCCAATGAACAATGCACTGCTTTGGGTGAAGATGCTGTCTGTCCATCCTGTCCAAGCTGTGCCACTAAGCAGAAAGGAATTCATGAAACCAGAAGAAGAGCACAAGGGTGTTGGAGTGTGCTGCGGGAGTAGGGGAGAAACACACTGGAGCTAGAGTAGGGTGATGCGAGTGTTTGTTAGTGTTGCTGCTGTATTTATGTGAAATTAAATCCTCCATGCCCTCTGCAGAGCCATTCTTCTTCTCCCCAGTTGTCTGAAGCTCTATCAGTTTGGCAGGAACAACGTGTGACTATTAATCACTGTCCCATCTCCAGAGTTGTTACCACCAGGAGCTTTCATTCTCTAACAAAGTGGAAATCTTCAAAGCTATATTTAAGGAAAACATTTAAGCATAGCAAAAAAAAAAAAGGGGGCTGGAGTTAACTGCATGAATGTGGTACTTCCGTAAGCAGTTTATTAGCAAAGATTGCTTTTCTGTAGTAATTTCAGAATTAAAAAGGTTAATTTTCACCTTCAATCTATCAGTGTTAGGCACTCTGACTTATCTCTACCAGAAGATAGTATCTGCTAAATTGGAGATTTTCTTATGATGAGCTTCTTTATACAGAAATGGCATGTGCAGTTTAATATAATTTCAAAACCTGTTCTTTCTCAAAACTAAAGAATTCGTATCACAGAACTTAAATTTCACTCCTTAATTTGGTCAAATTCTCAATGTCTTCACAGGAATTGGCAGGTTGGATATTGACATCAGTGAGATACCCATCAAACAGTAAATAATATTTCATGAAATCTAAATGGTGGTGGTCTAAGGCATTAATGTAACTTTAAAATACTACATTAGTAGTAACATTTTAGCTGCAGTTGATGGAGTGATCATTTACTGGTGAATTCAGGAAGACACTGTAGGATGCAATCTTACCCACCGATCTCCCTGCAGTCTATATCCTTGCTGAGCTTCCTAACACTACATCTGATGTATTTGTAAGAGCCAGAGTTCCTGTGGAGAGCAGTAAGGGCAAGCCCTTGCTGTAACTGGAAAACTCTAGCAACATATTGCATTTGTATTGAGGTTAATCCTGAAATGTGCAAAGAATGACACCAGTTCTAACATATTTTCAAATGTAAATATAAATTTCATTTTTATGTGTATGCATATGTATATATTCATTGTTATTCATACATTATATGTATGAAAATGAGTGAAAGCCTCATAACTAAACTATACAGGCTATAACATAAATGCTTGCAAAAATGTAAGTGAACACAAACTTGCCTCCTGTAGACTAATGCACAGATGTTGCAGCTTCTCAGAATCATAGAATCACAGACTGCTTTGAGTTGGAAGGGACCTTAAACTCATCTAGTTCCATCTAGAACTCATCTAGTTCCAAACCCCTGACATGAGCTGGGACACCTTACACTGCACCATGTCACCCATGACCTGTGTAACCTGGCCTTGAATGTTGACAGGGATGGAGCATTTACCACTTCTCTGGGCAACCTGTGCCAGGGCCTCACCACCCTCACAGGGAAGAACTTCTTGCTTATCTTTAACCTGAACTTCCCCTGTTTAAATTTAAACCCATCACCCCTTGTCCTGTCGCTACAGTCCCTTGTGAAGAGTCCTCTCCAGCATCTTTTACTTTTACTTGGGGTACTTTTACTTTCTTTGCTTTACTTGGGGTGCTGCTTCACCAGGAGATTTACTTCCAAAATTAATGCCCACTTTGCCTGCCTCACTTGAGAAGTTCTGCTCTTCCAAACTGGTTGGCTTTGCATTATAGCCTTCTGTGTAAAACCATCCACTATGGCTCTGCACTTTGAGGGCCCAACTCCAAAGGGCTTTGCTGAAGAGCAAAGTCCTCCTGACAGTCCTCCTGACAGGCCTCTTCTTGGGGGGCTGCTGGAGCAGATGAAGACCTTGCCATATCTCTCCTCCAACACCCAGCACCACAGCAGCCCACAGCTGCACGGAAGCTCCTGAGCAACCACTGGATCAGGACAAAGGGGTTTTTGTCCCTCCGGCAGTGTCAGGTTGGAGGCTCTTGAGCCCCTACTACCTGTGTCAGGACAGTGCTCATGACATGCTCAGGACCTGTTAAATATCTGAAACCTTCACACATGTATTTCTTGTTGTGTTGCCAGAGTATAGGGCAGACTCTAACCCCTCAGCGGTTTGTAGCTTAGCTAATTCTGGGCAAACTCTCAACAGCAAGGCAAGAGGCAGCCCTTGATCTGTTCTAATTTAAATCCTTTCTCTCAAGTATGGCTTTCTTGAAAGTGCTTTTCTGCAAAACATCTTAATGTTGTGTTGGAGTTCTTTTCCTCTTATCTTGTTTAGGAAAATGGCAAAGTTTCTACAAAAAAACCACATAAAACATCCTGAGGTGAATACATGGAAAATATTTGGCCAAACAATTGCAGTTTAATGAAGTAAAAAGTCCAAAAGTCTTGGAGAGAAAAATTTAGGTAAACATGATTGCAATTACTAGTTCCACCTTTGAAGTATTGCTTGACAGTTTTTTTCTCTCACATATTAAAATAAAGGAATTAAGCAAAAGCTTTAAATGAACTAAACCCAGCACTTCATTCCAAACTCTGGCTCAGATTTAGTTGTGTGAAATATTTGTCACCAAACATTAGGATTTCACAGTATCTTCTTGCTTTAGGGCACTATTCAGGAGGCTTTTAGGTTTTATCTTTCTTATTGACAGTAAAGTTTACTAGGCTGTGGGGTAGCAAGCAGATTAGGAAAATCCTGAGCTCTTCCACCAAAGCTGGACGAGGAAGCAGGGCTGTGCACTCTATTCCCAAGACTTCAAACACACTAGATTCTCCTCCCATCATTTTTGCATAATCCATTGGAATCTGACAAACAAAAGACTCTCAGAAGTCAGATGGCATTTAATTTGAGTAGTAGGTAATCAGTGAAAGAGAGTATCCTGGAGAGAAGGTAATTTGTCTTGAGCTGACAGTTTGAGATGGATGTTCCGGGGTTATCTGCAGTGTCAGTTCAGACAGAGATGAACTGAACTCAATTTCTCTTACTGGAAGTCTAAATCAACAGAGACTACAGAGGTAATGAGGTATTTAACAGATTCTCTTTTCTTCTTACTAGAGATCTCACATCTTTTCCCACAGAGAGCTTGAGAGGAAAAGGAAAAGAAAAAAAAGGAAAAAAACAAAGGGAAAAGGAAGTAGATGTAAAGGTAAATTTGCTTAGTAAATTAACTATTAAAAGCAGCATCAATCTAATCTAATGGTACATTTCCCCCTCAACTGGAATAGGTGGATGGAGTCAGAGAAACCATACCACTCTACTGTCTCGGCTCTGTTTCCAAGCTGTGGTTCATAGACCACTGGAAGAGAACAGAGTGCTTGCTGGAGTCCTTGGAGAGGTGCTGGGCCTTTCCTATATAAACTATTACCTTTCAGGCATTGCTTAAAATAAAACTAGCCAAATCTCAGTTTCTCTTTTGGGGGAGATGCCTTGTTATTTTAACACTAAGCATAGCCTAGATGAATTCTGGTCACTTTGAATGGGATCCAGTGCCATCCAATTTGAGTATTCTCAGATGTTACTGGTGAAAAATGAAATAAAACACTCATTTTAAGAAACTGAATGCCCAGAGAAACAGAAAATCTGTGAGACCAAATTACTAATGATGTTTCTTTAGAAAATACGTGGAATTAATTTAGAAAAATTGACTGATTTGTGGGTGTTTGCATTGACTTGTACTGAATAATGGCCCAATGTCCACTGGAGGGGACAACATTTGAATAATATGACCCTCTTCTTTGTTTTATAGAGTACAGGTCTAAATCAAGATCAGTACTATTGTAACAGTCTTAAAAAGCTGCTAGCTAAAGGTCATGGGTCTAGAAAAAGAAAAAAAAAGAAAAGAAGATTTAAACTCTGTTCAGGGAACCACTAAAACATGCTCTTAACTTTAGAACTTTAAAGCCAATAGCACTGAAACATTTGCTTAGTATTATGTACACACTTAAACATCCATCCGGAATACGAACACTGAATAACAAAAGAAATAAAAGAACATAGGGCAGCAGAAAGGAAGAATATTGTCAAAGAATGTTCTTTAAACAGCATGGCTTTAATTTCTTCTGTAAAATATGCAAGTATTTCCAAGAATCTGTCATTCATTTCTGCCTGCCTCTTTGCCCCAGCAATGAGATGTGTATGAATATTCCTATCGATAACTGGAAACTCTGTCCTGCAGCAGTCTGTTTTCTTTCAGGAAAGCAGTCTTTGGGTTTCAAAGTGGATGAAATATCTGCTCCAACGAATGCAAACATTTGTTTAGCTCCTTGTTCAGACACAGATCTTTGCATTTATACTCTAAAATAAAAAGAAGAAACTCATGTTTTCCTTACAAGTCACAAATTATTCCATTTTGCTATGAATCTCAGGAAGTTTTTGTGCATTGCAGGCAAACAATTCAAAACAAGACCTCTCATTTTTAGTGGTGGTTTAAATATGGCCAACGCTTTCAAAATCAAAAGTTCTCTTAAGAAATTATTTATTGTTATCAGTGCAACAGTTTGCCATTACAATGCATTTGAAAACCAATTTTTGCTATCCATCCTCCAAATAAAACACTTTTGGAGCTCTTGTTGTCAACACATGTTGTTGGGGAAGATGATTTTCTAACCAGAGCTGTATTTGACCTCTTACATTTTCCCCCCATCAGAATTCCTAGGATTTCTCACCCTGCTGGGTGGAAAGAGGCACATTCCCCAGCAGACAGGTTTTGTGTGCCAACAGCTAGGGAAATTTCTGTTCCTTGGAAAATTGTTCCCAGCGCATTAAGATGGAATGGCCAGCCTAGGGCAGACTTTGCCTGACTGTGGGCTATAATCCCCCCCAGGGCCAAAGAGAGTTCAAAGGGAGCTCTGAAGTGTTAGAAACAACAGTGCTGGTCAGCAGCTGCTGACTTTTTCCTGGCTGGAAGAGTGAGGCTGTGGTTTCATGAGATTAAGTCTTCAACACCAATTCTGGCTTCTGGAATTCCTTTTCCAGCCTTTCCCTCTTGCTTGTTTCATCTTCCCCTCCTGCAGTGCGTGGGCCCCTCAGTTCTCCTGGCCTGTGTTGGTTTGTGGCTCTGCTGTGAAACAGATCAGGAATTTGATCCAATTTGGAGGAAGACACACAGAAAAACCTGAGTATTTCTCTGCCAGGCTATTTGTAAGCTGGAGTTATTCCCTGCTCCAGTTCATCACACAGATGCATCCATAGCTGTACTGGTGTAGCAGAGAGAGTGGTATGTTGCAACCCGTGAGCAAAGGATGAGGAGCAGTGCCACTGGAGGGTTGTGCCAGCAAAACCACAGCCACAGGAGGAGCTTTAATTATGGGTGGCAAGAGGTTACTCTCTCTTGGGAATGAGGAATTGCTTTTCAGTACCTTAATTGCTGGCAGCAGCTCAGTTCCTCCAGAGAAGGGGAGTGAGCATTTATCCCTAAGTCAAAACTACAGCTGAGTCTTACTCTCCTCCTGCCCTCCGGGGCATGGAATGGCTGCTGACTCAGGGGGCTGCATGAAAACAGATGTATCCAAAAAGGCCCACCTTCTCCAAATGTTTAGAAACACTGTCTTTTGAACCTCTGGGATTTTATATCTCTGGGTGTTTATGACAAATCAGTATCTGAAGCAGAAGTTAACTGACCTCAGGAGGACATTGTCCTCAGGAGGATGGTCACACTCTTGTGTCACCACTGACTTGAATGACTTTACATTGGTGTACATAAAGCAAAACTTGGATTCGGGGAAGACACTTCACAATCAGAACCAGCTGATGCTCATCTTAACAGTTTCAGTAAAAACAGGGTTGGTCTGAATTGCCAAGAAGTGGTATAAATAACTTCAAGACATTGTTACAACACACTGGCTGAGCTTCATGGAGGGACTCAATTAATACAGCAGAAAGCTGGAGAGCCTAGTATCATAAAATGAGTTAGGTTTGAAAAGACCTTTTAAGATCAAGTCCAACCATTCCTCAGCCCTCCCAAGGTCACCACTAAACCATGTCACTGAGGGGCTCATCTACAATGTTTGTGAACACTTTCAGGGATGGTGACTCCACCACTGCCCCAGGCAGCCTCTTCCAATGCCTGAACACCCTCTCCAAAAAGAAACTGTTCCTAATCTCCAATCTAAACCTTCCCCGGCACAGCTTGAGGCTGTTTCCTCTTGTCCTGTCACTTGTTGCTTGGGAGCAGAGAGCAGCCACCTCCTGGCTCCATTCTCCTTTCAAGTAGTTGTAGAGAGTGATAAGGTCCCCCCTGAGCCTTCTCCAGACTAAACCCCCCAGCTCCCTCAGCCGTCCCTCATCACACTTGTGCTCCAGGCCCTTCACCAGCTCCGTTGCCCTTCTCTGGTGCAGCTCCAGCACCTCAATGCCTCTCTTGTAGTGAGGGGCCCAGAACAGAACACAGGATTCAAGTATGAAGACTGAAGAGAATCATAAAACTCTTAGATGTGAACAGTGTGAGGATCAAAGATGAGCTCTTCAAATGCAGGTACCATCTTTTAATGTCCAAAGAGCAAACAAAGGACAGACTACAATGGAGCAAAATAGCTATGTAAAACTGATGAGAAATTTAAAAATAGGTTTCATTAAGCATCAGTGACTTTTTCAATGGGTGTTGAAGTACACATGGGAATGGGCCCTTTGGACAGGATGGTGACTCTCTGAACAAGTTTTTCTACAGTTATTTATTCCATTCATAACATTTTATCTTTCTGGATACTAGAATCAAACTTTTCAAGGACCCAAAACTGAAGGCAGGATTTGAGGTGCAGCCTCACCAGTGCAGAGCATGGTCTTCTCTTGCAATGCTTTAGGTGTTGGTGTCAGAGACATAGAAAAGCAAATGTTACATGGTCCCAGCTCAACTTGCTCAACTATATCTGCCCCATATGAAGCTAGCAGACAGATTCATTCTCTAGGTGAACTTGGCTTCTTTGGTACTCATGGAAAAAAACTCACAGAAATATAGTTTCAGCAGGGGGAAAAAGCTAGATAAAGTTAGATTTCAGTGTCACTGTCACTGTTAGATTTTTGCTGATTGAATTCTAGCACATATTTTAGATCATGGCAGATAGTCAAGTTTCATTTCACTGTAATAGTGAGGGAAATGAGAAGAAAGCTCAGCCCATTAGACAAAGGGCTGCCATTTCAAAATATCAAAGCTACCTGAGAACTTCTCTGAAATCAGTTGAATTTATTGCCTAAGTGTGCTGAGTTCATACATTCCTAATACATATATAAATCCCTTTGGAAAATAGCATTTAGCTTCCTACATCAAGTATATGCCTTTGACAATTTACCAGGAGTCTGTAAAGAGTGGAGACCAGAGTTGAGAAGTCCACAACACTGAGCATCAGACTGGTTTCAAATTAAGATGTTAAACAAAATCTAGACACCAACTTTATCATCCCCATGAAGCCAGGATAAAGGTAGACAGCCATCTCCAAGGTAATTTTACCCTACTGCCTTGTTCAGACGCTGCAAGAGGTCACAGTTTCCATTTCATGTTGAACCTTTTGTCTGTGGAAGAACCCTATTTCTACCATGAACGTAGGTCAGACACACCTCACACTGGTTTCATGCCACATTTCTACAAAATCGAGTTTTCCCTGTGATCTCCACAAGAGTAGGTATTCAAGGCTCAGATTTCAATATTGTCCATAAAAATAAATAAATGAAGATAAGAAATTTGCAGAGTTTGAATCCTGGTCTGGATTCCAGTTTCTAAAAAAAAGAAAAACAGCTCACAATTTACTGTGCTTAAACCCAAGGCTCAAGTTGAAAATCCAGGTTCACAAACACCACTATTATGTATGATCCTTCTGAACCTGCGAACATTGGGATGGACACACACAACTCAGTAGACAGCCTTTATTCTCCACCATTAATCGCTATAAAAATTTTTGCTGTTACCAAAACTTGTCAACAACATAAGCCACGTCATTGAAGTGATGCTGATGTTGGTTTCCTTCTCTTTGAAGAAACTGGTAGATACTTGCTTGCCATAGTATGAATGGTGTGAACTTTTAAAGACCTTATCCCGTAGAGTGACTGTCTAGACTGTCTAGAATAAGGAGGTAGGCTTATAAAATTAGTATTTAAAAAAGGATTAATGGATATTTGGTTTCCTCTCATTTTAGAGCTTTTCTGTGAATGTGGACCAGCACAGCATGGTTTTTCATAGCAAAACTGAGGGGCAATAGTTCTCTTTCAAGTGCGAATGAAAGCTGAAAGTCTTAGAAAAGCCTGTAAGTTTTTCATATTTGCTCTTTTCTACTGACATATTTTCATCTACACATGAAACAGGAATTACCTGTGTTAGCAGCTGGACAATGAAGATGGTCCCTGTCGCAAAGAGGTTACAAGCTAAGCTCAAGCTGAAAACTGTTTTTGTATAAACAAAAAAAAGCTGTTCCAGGCAATCAGTGCAAGATAAAGTTACAGTTTCTTCTTTACAAGGTAATTGGTGAGCATCATTATCTGAAGAAAGATAACTGAATGACTTTACAGATATTTCTGGTGAAAACATATAGACAAAAGTGCTTGGTTGCAGTTTGCCTTATTGGTGAGGGATGCAAGCATCCCTGAAGAATTGGTGGAAGAAGCTGACATCTTGGCAGAGCTCATAGGGATGGAGGTTGAAGGGATAAGGTATCATAAGATTTTAGAGATGGTTGAAGATGTTGCTGAATGTGCAGACCTGGTGAGAAAAAGGAGCAGAAAAGAGAAAGCACACAACACTGTATAAGCAAGTTGAGTTTATGTTTGTAGCTAGGTGATGAGTTTACATTGATAGCTACATTATTCATGAGGTAAACCACAGAAGTGTGCTGTAACTTTTGTCTGGGAGATGTATTTCCACAATATCTCTGTATTTGGATACCAGTCCTTAAAATAAGCAAAGAGGATAGGGAATTTTAACGAGAGAAAAGAGAGTACAGAAACAAGAAAGGTCACAAAGGTGTGAATTCCAGTGCCAGAAGAGAAAACATCATCAAGTTAAAAATTCAGATACAGTAAGGTGAACCAAGAGGAGAAGCAGGAGGCAGGACCAGGGTGATAAAAGATGAAAGTAGGAGAGTCCTTTTGCAGGCAACTCGATTATGGGGCATGGGAATTGTGCTCTTTGGGAAGATGCAAAACTGTCCTCTGCTCCAAGCAGCCCAGGCAGTGAAGTTGTTCAGAAACAGCATTTGAATTGGTGTTTCTTGTATAGTGATGCGGTGAGATATGCTCTTGCCCACCCAGCTGCCTCTTTAAAGAAAAGAACAAATAAAGAGACATAGCACGAGAAAAAGAAGCCCAAAGTACGTGACAGCCAGGGCCTTGCTGACAGATATTAGGGCAGTGTGGGACACATTGTTTTCCAAAATTCTTTGCCTCACCTCAGAGAATTATATTTATTTTATGGGTCACAAACAAGGCATTTCTTTTGAATGTAAACCTTGGGCACATTCATCTTTACTTCCTTTGCACAGCCTAACACGTGGTTAGCTGTTAGATCTGAGCTATTCCAATTTATACATACCAGGGACTTATAATCTCTTTGTGTCCAACTCCTACTGTACTGTATTTCAGTCCACTGCAGGCAAACAATCCCATTGTCTCCCATATGTTTCAAACAACAAACATAAACCAGGTGATTAAACTCCATAAACAAACAGGGTTTTCCCAGCAACAAATCAACACCTCTCCATGTCTGGTATTTGTGGAATTTGATAAGCCACCCACTTTGCTCCCTCCCCATTCTTGTTATGTCTGTCCTCAGCCTTCTTCATCTTTTATCCCCACCCTGTTTCACCCAGTCTCCAAAGGCAGGCATTCATTGTTAATTAACTGCTGAAACAGCGCAAGCAGCTTGGTTCATGGGATTGAGATGGGAATGGAGCTTTAGGTCGGAGTTTAAACTGTTTTGAAATGCCTAAAAAGCATCGTTTCTCACTCACAAGGAGTGAGGGAGGCAGGAAGGAGGAACACATAAGACAGAAGGAGAGTTAGGGAATGTAACTGGGAAACCTCAAGCCAGTAAATTAAGACACATGTCTTAATTTGAATGATAGGGGGGGGGGGAGGTTTGTTGGTTTTTGGTTTGGTTTTGTTTTGTTTTTTTTAATCAAAGATTCTGATGTTTATGGTACTTATGTGCTCCCAGATGTATATACTTGCCTTGTATAATGTTTCTGGGCCAGATACCGGTCTTGGTCAGAGTGGTATAAATCTGGAATTATTCAGGATTAGGAAAGACTGCCTGCATACAAGAGTTATGCTGGCATAACAAATTAACTGCCTCTTACTGTGCCGGTTTATCAAGAGTATTTTAAATTGCAAGAATGGCCAACATAAATAAATTGTTATAAATTACTCCTCATTCACTTTCAGTCAGTATTTGCTAAATATCTTGCACTGGTAGCAGTAGATGAATAAATGTCTGTATTTATTCTGCATGCAGAGGTTTCCATCTCACTGTTCTGTCTTATCTTACAGACTCTGTTTTCTGTTATTGACAAAGTGAAGCTGTTAATGCATTTAATGCATGTTCTGATTCCATCTTTATCAGTAATAAGCTGAGTTTGAGGTAACTGAAATAGTTACCTGTTATTTGATTATTCTTGCTAAAAATGCCCAATGGCTCAGTCTGACATGAAATTCTCCTCACTTATTTTAGATGCAGATTCCAGTCAGAAACATTCTCGAGATGTGAGGGGTTGATATTTCTATTCTGATTGCTGAAGTTATAGCTGCATCCACGGTAACAACAGTCGTCCAATATTCCTGTTGTATTCTGCCTATTTAGAATATGGTCTATAGTTTTCTTCAGAAATTCATGTTGTATTCAGCTTATTCGGTTCTAATGTAATATTAATAACTTTTCCACGGAGTATCCTGCAGTGTTGCAAATACTTTTAGTCTGTGTTGATCAGAAGTGAAAACATTTCATTCTATAAAGACATTAGGAGCTCTACTGCTGTCAAATTCAGCAGTTAAATGAAGCAGAAATTTAGTTCAAAGGTCAACTCCTGGAAGCATTTTCCTTTGCAACATTTCAAGAAGCAATACTTCGCTTTTGGGATTGCCCAGGAGAGCATGCTTATAAATGAAATGGCATGCCTTCTCAACAATGACAAATATTTCATGTCTAGCAAAAAGAAAAAAACAAACCCAAACCAACAGTGTATGAATTCAGCAAACCAAAAGGGAGAAAATTGTTCAAAGGATTGTTGCTGCACTGTCTGTCATGGAGGAGGGCTGGGACTTGGTAAGTCCAATTCTCTCCTGTAAGCAACATCCACATGATGAAATGCAGGGATTCCCTTCCCATTGTCCTGCAGCTTGCCCTGAGGCCAGGTACGTTAGTCCTACAAACTCATGTATACACCCAATTATTAAGACATGGAGCAAGAACAGCTCAAAGAGGTGCCTCATTTCTCTTAGTGACATGGATTGGTGGTGACCTTGTCAGTCCTGCGGTGAAGGTTGGAGTAGATCCTTAAAGCCTTTT
This sequence comes from Melopsittacus undulatus, assembly GCF_012275295.1. NCBI lineage: Eukaryota > Metazoa > Chordata > Aves > Psittaciformes > Psittaculidae > Melopsittacus > Melopsittacus undulatus. The sequence continues at coordinate 27,127,173 of NC_047534.1, forward strand.
CCAACCTGGTTGATTCTGTGATTCTATGATTCTCTGCAGATGGCTGTTGTGGGGCAGAATCTCTTCCACAGGGGCATGGCTTCCCCCACACAATATTCCCTGGCTTTTACTTTTCCTCTTCAGCTTCCTTCTTCTCTTGTATAGGTGTAGAGTATAATGCCTGTGAGGACCAGAGCACTATTGTAATTGTAACTAGTAATTACCAGCACAGCAGGGAAAGGGCAAAGGATTGGGATTCCTGGCTCCCGATCCCTCTGAGTCTTGGGTGTTCCACAGTTCTTCAGATGTGCTAATAAGGAGTGAGATGCTGAACTTGAAGGACCCAGATTTAAATATTTTGACCCACAAGCACAGATAGAGCAGATAGTTTAAGGGATTTATCTGGGATCTTCTCTCAGGTGAGGAGCGGGCACAGCCACGCTGTACCCCGAAGGTGCTGTGCGGTTAAATTTGCCCCTGGCTGCCTCCCAGATTCCCGGCTGCTCCAACCGCGGTTCTTTTCCTGTCTTCGAGGGAGCAGGGTTTATCAGCACCATCTGAAATGTCCTCTGTGTAACAAAGATCTTTGCACCAATCATGGGGGTGGTTTTAATCACTCTGAACAGGAAATAGCATGCTAGATTTAAATACTGTATATAATTATCATGGGAAATATAATTAGCAAGCGTAATTAAATGGGCTTGACTGCATATCAGACTGTTTCTCAATTTTTCACTCAATCCAGCTGTTTCTCACAAACTCTTTACTTTGAATACTGGTGGTCTGTGACAGAACCTCTGTACAGAATGAAGGAAGAATTACTTCTTTAAAAGCTATTCATTTAATATAACTAGGCCAATTTATTTAAATGCAATCATGACTTTTTCCAATACAACCTCCTTTACTTATTACTTTAGATGCTTCATTTTGGAATGCCTAGATTCATCAAAAAATACTCCAGTTTGAAGGTTTTCTAAAACCCCAAGTGTATAAAGTCACTGATGGCATGGACTGGATGTTTAGTATGTGTTTGTTTCATGTGTTGTACAGCAGAGGCCTGATTCCTGATTAGATTCTCTTGAGTGCTACCAGTATAAACAAATGTGGGGTTCTGGGCAACCTGATCTAGTTGAGGATGTCCCTGCACATTGCAGAGGGGTTGGACTAGATGACCTTTGAAGGTCCCTTCCAACCAAAACCATTCTGTGATTCTTCAATTCTAAATGAATGATGCTGATAAAACAATATAATTACTAAGCACAATGCTAGGCTATGATGATTCTTTTCCTTCCTGCTCAGAAAAGAAGCATTCTGAATTGTTGGAGGAAATTTTCTGTCTTCCCTTCAATAAAGACTATAACATTGAAATAGTGTTACAAGGATATGTTGAGAAAACAAGCTTAACTATATTTTTATTTGTAAATGGCTCTTTTTCACTTATCCCAGTGCATGATCTTGGTATAAAGTCATATGACAGTTTGCTGGCAGTGAAAGAGGCAAACCCATCCTCTCACCTTCGTGAGCAGGACACTATGTTCATGCTGAGGTGGGTGCTTATATGACCCCTTGGCAAGCTGATTCAATTTCTTATGAGAGCAAAATCCTAAGCTGCTTTTATTTATCACTTTTTATTTCCTCCTGGGTTGCCTGAGTGGGCTGAATTAGCTCACAGAGGGATCAGACTAGAGCTAGTATCAGCAACGGGGGCATGAAGCAGATGGGCCCATGCATTGGCTGGGCTGGGGGTACCACCCATTCCCTTTCAGCAGGAGCAGGCACCTAAGTCAGCCCAGCAGCCTCATCTGACTCTATTTATCACTGGAGTTGTGTGGTGAAGGTAAAAGGGTATCTGAAGGTCATGGTACAGCATCTCCACAGTCAGGAATATTTGAGATGTTCCCATACAGTGAAGCTAGCGTGCTTTACTGAATTACACTAATTCTTAAAGGGAAAGAAAACCTATGACTGGTCAGTTTTCTCTTGGACTATGCTCACAGCCCTTTTCCTGACATACACATAGGTGATTTCTTTACATAGGCAGAAAATGCATTTTAAAGTTCTTTATTCAAACAGCCACACTGTAAGTGCTTGCAGCACACAAAAAGTGCCCCACAACTTACCTGCTGAATCACATCTCTTCCAATGAATAGAGAATTCTATTTGGTCCATAGAAAAGAAGTACAGGTGAAATATTTTGTTCTATAATTGTGTCCAATGAGGAATTCAAGAAAGATCCCCTATTCCTAGGAACACTCAGTGACCAGGGAAAGTAAATAATGTAATAAATTATTAGTTCAGGATGTGTAACTGCAAATACAATGTTATACTAACTATAATTGTAAGACATGATCATGTTATCATAAACGGTGTATGCACGAGCTATCAGATCACCCAGCTGTATAAATTTGATTTGTATCAGGCCTGAGCACTGCATTGCTTTTCTGTTAAGATTGTTAGACACCATGCTATGCAGTTCATGCTAACAGTATGCTAGTTGTGAAAGGGCAAGCAAGACTTGATCTAAGTTAAATCATACAGTCCCAGACTGGTTTGGGTTGGAAGGCACGTTAAAGCCATTTCCAGCCCCTGCCACAAGCAGAGACCACAAAATGGTGTGGACAGACGGTACCTGATTCAGTGAGAATCCTGCCAGTGAAAACTTACCCTCTCAACAGATGGTTGAACAACTGAGACCATGAGAATGATCTGCATTTTGTGTCACACAGCTGTGATATGTCTGATCTGGTAGTAGCACCTCCAACCCCAGATTCACTACAATGGGAAGCCACAGCCTGGGTATACTGGAGAGGCTTCCAAGCCCTGTGTAGCAGGAGCCAACTGCATCATTTTTACCAGGAAAAAGTGGTTAAAGTGGCAAACAGCTTTCTTGTGCTCACTGGAGGATCCAGAACTCCATTCTTACAAATCATCTTCATCAAAGCAACAGGCTATGCTGTATTCTTTGAACTTTAACAAACACTATACATTTTATGTCTTACTGAATATAAAGAAACTGGATAACATGTGGCTGATATAATTGTTTAATACCAAAGTGCTTAAAGAAGCCAATTTTGAAGATGATGGAAAAGCAGGCATTTAATTTATAGTCATAGTGAAAGGATTTAGCTCTCTTATTTCTTCATGACAAAACCTACAAATCTTTTCTCATGCCAAGTGTAGGGGAAAGATTTGTCTCCAACAGAAGCAGTAAATTCAGTACAAAGTTTCTTCTAAATCAGAGATATCAGATAACTTTTCCAATGTGTGGCTGACTTCAGTCAGCATTTTCTTCAGTCAAGGGACAGAAGGTGGTCACAGCACTTCCTGGATCATGAGCTGAGGAGGACATGAGTGATGCCACTTCCAGATAAAGATGCCTGCCTGACCTGATAACCACAGAGGAGCAAATGGCAGGCAATATTATTAGGGGCCCTCTAATTTTCCTGGTGTCAAAAATGCCAAACCCCAAATTCCATGGTTTCTTCTCTAAGCACACAGTAGAACTAGTCAAAACAGCCATAAATACATTTTCCCTGTATCTGCACATTCCATAAATAGTACAAATATAATTTTACAGCAATAGCTGAGGCTTGAATAGTGGATTATCTGCTTGGATTCAGGTGGTTGTATAGTTTAGCTTCTACTGTTAGAGTCTGAGTTTGGAAAGGATTATGGAATATAAATAATTTCTTATTTTTACAACAACACCATGTGCAACAGGGTGCTTACTTCTTCATGGACAGGCTGACGTGCTAGCAGCAAAAAAGCTCACCCTGCTTCCACTGAAATCAGAGATCATGTGGTCCATGCCTTGGAGTAAAGGGTTACAGGACCCTCCTTCATATACTTTTAAAGGGACTTTTTTTTTCTTGTAGGGTTTTTGTTTTGTCTTTATTTCTTGAGAAATTAATTCATTATTTTATTGTTTGTGTTACTCTTTTGTAAGTAGTTGTACCAGGTTAGGGCTTTTTGGGTGCTGAGAAACCAAAGCAATTAATTCTACATCAGATTGTGTCATAGAATCATAGAATCGTGGAACAGTTTGGGTTAGAAGGGACCTTCAAAGGTCATCTAGTCCAACCCCCCTGCAATGACCAGGGACATCTGTATCCTGTGTGATTTCATAAGCACATGCTGAGTCTGAGACAGTAAATACTGGTTGCCCAAAGAGTGAACATATGCCACAGAGTTGCCAGATCTTGCTGAAGAAATAAAGGGGAGACAGTAAGGGCAGAGGGAGCAGCAGATCCTTTAAGGCTGTGGAGCATCAGCATGTTTCAATGACCAAAGGGAATCAAAGCAAACCCATTCGCTGGTCAGGTGTTGACTCCAAGGTAGTAGCTTGTGGAGAAGGACAGTGGCTGGATGTGCATGAGCTTGTCCATTATGGCTGGATGTTTGTCCATTGTGGACATTTTCTTTTGGATCAGGATGTGATATTGTTAGCTAACTTGATCAGCTTTCATATGTACAACTTGGTGATTACCCTCTGAAGACACCAATCTCCTTTCTGTTCACTTTCATAGGAGCTGAATAGACTTTCTTCTGGTGTTTTATAACATCCATTTTATCTTCTGTCAACCCATAGTTAAGGCTAAATTGAAGTTACAGAAGAGGACAAAATCAGTTGTGTAAAAGAAACTCTGCTTTTTCAGTGACTTAGTGATGAGACCACAAGTCCAGAAGCTGGGAGACTGGGGTTGGGTTTGTGTACAAGGATTGAATTGATGTCATCCATTTCTAAGCTGTTTTGGAAATCCTTGGTATCAAAGGCAAGTTCAGTTTTAACGAAGACAGTGAACCACAGGTGGAGCTTGCTGGAACAGAGAACTGGTATGAAAACCAGGGGAGTTGCATTTTGGTCCTGCAGAGCACACGTAGGGGAATGTGCTGTTGGCAGTGGGTTGCCTCTACCCAAGCAACAGCCATCGCCCCAGGCAGCTTGTCCTGCCCAAGGCATTCATTGCAGTTTTGTGTTCTACTAGATATCTTGTAGAATCATGGAATGGTTTGGCTTGGAAGGGACCTTAAAGGGGAATTTAGGCAAGAAAATGAGATTAGTTGACCTTGAATATTGCTAGAGGGAGAGCAAATATATCCCACCCAGAAGCACAATGTCTGTATGGGCTCTGAAAACCATGGGCAGGGATTTGAATTCCCCACCAAGAGGACAGACACAGATAGCCTGGGAGGGGTTATATATGTGTACATATATATATATAAAATATGTGTTATATATGGATAATACAATATAATAATATAATATGACTTGTGTTATACATACATATAATATTTATGTGTATATGTATTTTTTTTATATATAACCCCCTTCCAGGTTATCTCTGTCCGTCCTTTGGGTGGGAAATATTATCTATACACTCTAATATACAACATTCATGACTAAAATATATGTTACATATATTATATGTTACATTATATATAACATATTTTAGTTGTGAATGCTTCATCCCTGACAGTGTTCAAGGCCAGGCTGGACAGGGCTTGGAGCAACCTGGTCTAGGGGAAGGTGTCCCTGCCCATGGCAGGGAGTTGGAACTGGAGGAGCTTAAAGGTCCTTTCCAACCCAAACCCTTCTATGATTGTGTGATATATAGATAGATAGATAGATAGATAGATAGATAGATAGATAGATAGATAGATAGATATAATACAAGGTGCATTTCGGTGTGGAGTCCAGAGCTTCCCGGTGAGCAACAGGGAACGAGGGAGGGCTGCAGCCTCCCGGGCAGCAGCGAGCGCCAGGCGGGGCTCCCACTGGTGTTTTCATGGTTATAGGGTGCAGAAGACCGGGGTCAGGGCCAGCCGTGATCTGAGGTCCCCGGTATCCCAGCGCACTCCCCCGGTGGCCCTCTACCAGCAGCCGAGCTGGAGGTGCGGGAAGGCACTGGAGGGGAGTTGCAGGGAAGGACGCGTGGGACAGCGCCAGGATCCGGCCGGGATACTGCCGGGATACCGCCGGGACAGCGCCGGGCAGGCAGAGAGCCCGCCCGCTGATTGGAGAGTGCTGGCGTGCGGCTCAGCCAATGCGGTAGCGTGTCTATTCATGAAAGCCAGGGCGGCTTCTTGCGCCTATCCCCGCGGCGGCTGGGCGGGGGGCCCCGAGGGCAGCGTTTGACTGTCTGCTGAAGATCAACCTATGACTTCTGCAGCGGGTGCTGCCATGAAGTCATCTTTCCGTACTGATTGAAATCATCTGTTTTCAGCTCCCTGACAAATTAATTGAGCTTTCCTCCGACTCGGGGGCCTGCTGACTTCTGAAGCAGATTGTGTCTATATGCTGTCTCTCAGACAAGCACAATCTATTTTGCTAGGCTTTAAATGAACTGTGTGTTTCCAGAAAGGCAATGGAAGAAGCACTTGTTCTGGTGATAGCACTTCGGCTTTTATAAATACGGCAGAAGGGTTGAAGCTTATAAAATGTTAATTTTCCTGCAACTCATAACCAGATCCAAAATGTGTTAGACCCTGAGATGCACAGCACTGATAATGTTGCAGGCTCTGAGTTGCTTTCTTTCAAATATATTAAAAGAATTCTCCTTAAGTAACTGTGAGAGAACTGAGCTCTCTCCGTTCTCAGGGATGGAACAGTGCTGAGCCTGTGCCTATTTGCTGTGCTGATAAAGTATCTCCTGGTTACGGATGTGTTCCAGTTCAATTTCATTTCGTAGGGCTAAGCAGGAGTTGCGAAGTTCATCTAGAGTCCAAATCCCCCAACCCCCAAGTCCTGGTCTGCACCCAGGGCTGTGGTTTAGGCTCACAAATGGCATGGCTTGCTCCAGCATTCTCTTCATCTGTCCTTGAGGACTTCTAAAACTTGAAATCCCAGACTGGTTTGGGTTGGAAGGGACCTTAAAGCTCATTCAGTTCCAACCCCCTGCCATAGGCAGGGACACCTTTCACTAGACCAGGTTTCTCCAAGCCCCATCCAACCTGGCCTTGAACACTGCCAGGGAATAACTTCTTCCTAATATCTAACTTTTATAACTTATATCTAATTTATATCCCTATATGTTTCAAACATAATTAAACAATTTTTGCTTTCAGGTACCCAAATGTTGCTGCCTGTGATTGTCCCTTGGGTAAATGCAGTATTTGACAAGTGACTAGATGCAGTAAGAAGGCAGCTGTGCCCAGGCTGAAGACCAGTGAAGGAGCACAGAAGGTGCTGGCTGCCTGCTGTGCTCAGCTCAGTCTGTATGTATACCCTGCATTTTTCAGTTATACCTGTTAATTTTCCCTATTTAGAAAAGCACCAAAGGACATCATTAACTCTGTGGACTTCTGCCCTTGTTCACTGGGATAGATTTAAGCACATTCTCAAATTTAAGTACATGTTTACATGGTCCGCTTAGCACTTACTGAAGGAATCTGCTGGTTTGTGGCCCAGCTGAGTGTTTCTTCCATTTTTTCACCTCCCTCCTCCATTCTAAAATCAAAATCAAAATGATTTGTAAACATGAATTAACTTATCTTTGAAAGTCTTCTGGGAAATCAGGGTGTTATTGTTGGTCCTTCATTTACATGAAATGCAAGAGATATCAAAAGAATTTTAGGAGGTTGTTGGGAATCAAACTCAAGTTCTGCCTCATGCAGCAGGGACAGGACCTCAACCAGCTCTAACTGTGGAACTTTTATCATGGCCTTACCTTCAACTGCTTCTACTTCCTTATCCTCTAATTTACAGGAGCTACTTTGAAAAGTCAAGCAGAGAGCACTGAGTTAATCAAAAGTCAATCAAAAATCGGTGTTTCACTGAAGGGTCAGAGAAGACTTAAAACATAGAAACTAAAATTGTAATAATAGGTAGCTGAAATTTCAACATAAAACCTCAGACCCAAACACTCCCAAATGCCAGAGAAATACGGAAGTGAATCCAGAGTGAATCCAGACTCACACATTATGATTTGGGCAGACCACCTTCCCTTTCCCCCCCAGTTCTGGCTGCGTCTGAACCTTTCAGTCAACATCTTCATTGCACTAAAGTTTTCAATCTGTTGGCAGAGATGAGCTGTGCAGCTTGCACCTATTTTTAATTCAATTACATTCCCATTCCAAGGACTGTCACTTGAAAGAATTCCTCCTTTGATTTCTAACTGCAGAAAAGTCAGCTAAAAAAGACTCTCAGCAAAGCTTTAGTGAGGTACCACTGGTGGATGAATTTAGAACTGTTTCATGTTACTTCGGCACTGTCCAAGCTCTGAGCACAACCACAGTTTTTCAACCTGTACTTACACTCAGGGTTGCTGCTGCTCTCTAGAAAACAGGAAAAAATGGCAGGAAAACATTGTAGTCGAATGACACTTTTTAGGCTGCGGAGTGGTTTGCAATCTGCTCACGTGATAACATTAGTAATGATATTCAGTGCTTTTGCTTAAGGTTTTTTTTGCATTTATTCTGCAAGCCTAAAGAAGTCTGTCCAAAATGGAGCTCAAGATTGAAATCTGCAGCTGTTCAAACTTTTTACTATCCGACCACAACAGTTACTAAGGCACATTGAAAACTTTCCATGCTGTGAGTATACTATTAACACTTCAGGCTTGTGAAACAACATGAAAAACAGTTGCTGTTTCAGGCATTTTTGGGAATATCATAGAAAGGGATCTGGACCATCCATTCCCATACAGTATTTCCATTTTATGCAGTGTTATGAAATAAAAGTGCACTGGGTGCATGTAATCCAGCTATGGATTTTCAGACTTTCACTCCATGGTAACAAATACCAGATAAAGGAGATTTTGTGTCTTTTTCAGTCAAACTCTCCAAATTCTCCTTCTAGACCTTTACAGTCTTACTTGAAGAAGAAGCACAAAATGTAAAGGAAAGGCCATCAAGTTGCTTTGCAGTTCTGGGATAATGATGGGGAGTCATTCTTGTGCCTTAGATGGAGGTTGTTGCTGAGTGATCTTGAAGGTTTAAATGTGCATCTCCATAATGTTTTATGTTAATATCAAGTTATAATGTGGGGGAAAGTATACTGAAATAGAGAAGAATTTCTTGGGTTGGTCTATAATAATCTTTAAGTCCTTCAGCAGATTTCATTTGCTAATATTTAAGAATGCCTTTCAGTTTACTTGTAAAAACCTGTGATTTTTATTCTGTGTTCATAAAATTACATATAATATGCAACTATATATATTATGCAAAACCAATAAAGCATACCATGCAGTTCTCTTGGACTACAGAAGTATAGTTCAGTGTCAACTTTTAATACAGTGAAAAGTATAGGTATGCAATAAATATACAGGTAGCCACTAGATGTGACCCAAATATCATCCAACAATGTCAATTCAGAACAGGACAGAACACGAAACAAAAGGGAGTTGACCTCTCCTATTTATATGAGTGAGTGCTAAAAGATGCTTTTTCTTTGTGAAAAACTTCTTCCTAAGAGCTAATCTCAATCTCCCCTCTGTCAGGTTAAAGCCATTCCCCCTTGTCCTGTCCCTACAGGCCCTTGTCCAAAGCCTCTCTCCAGGTTTCTTGTAGTCCCTTTAGGCACTGGAAGCTGCTCTAAGCTCTGTCCTGAGCCTTCTCTTCTCCAGGCTGGACAAACCCATCTTTCTCAGCCTGTCTCCAGAGCAGAGCTGCTCCAGTAATCACAGTATCTCTGTGGCCTCCTCTGGACTTGCTCCAGCAGCTCGATGTCTCACTTGTGTTGTTGCATCCCAAACTAAGAAGTCAGAAAATGTAAAGTTTTGTCAGAACTTTTATTCCTGCCAGACTTCTAACAGCTTATCTGTTTATCTTTCTGCAATTCTAGGATCTACCTGATCTTGCCTCTTATTTTCCCCCTCCTAGTAGGTAATTAGATTTGATGTGTCTCCCTGGCTGAGACTGATAACAGAACTGTGGGATACTGTGTCAGGATCAACTTGCAGGTAGAAGCAAGAGAGGAGTAGGCTGGCAACCTGATTGCCTGTGCAGTACTGTATGGCCTAGGGAGATAGGAAGGAAAACCTGTGAAGATGACCCCAAACTGTCTTCTTGGCCCAAAGCAAGAAGAGAAATCTATGCTGGACAAAGCACAAGAGCAGACATCTGGGAGTGGAGCCACACCATCTGAAGAGCACAACAACAAAGTCCTTGATGATAACCAAGGTATTTTACAACAATAATTACTTTGAACTGTGAACTGTGCTTCACAATATCTGTGCAGTTGTGAGGGAGTGAGGAATGAAGCAAATTTTGTAGCTATAAAAGAAATGTTTTCTGTCATGCTTGTACAGGTTGTCAATGCAGAATTTGGTCCCATTATATTAGACAGCATATGGAACCAACTATTACAGTTCTTTTCTTCTATCTGTATGTGCCTTTAGCTTTCCAAAACACCAGAAGAAGAAAAACAGACACAATCTGTTTTACCTTTATCTTTATGGAATAGTCCCCTCAACTTCAGTTATTCATGAGTGAGGCAAGTATCCTACATTCCTAGCAAAAGAAAAAAAAGAGGAATTGAAAGTACTCGGGATTATTCCTTCTGACATTGGTATATCTGTAACAAAACTTCACTTTTCTAACCTAAACTGAGGAAAGTTTTAGGGTACCAGTCAGATAACAAGGGAAACTTGTCGTGGCTTTGAACCTGAATTTCCCTTCATCTGTGTTCATTCCCTCTTAAATTTGGTTTGCTTGCAAATGGGGCATGTTCAGGAAGGCAAAGTGTTGATTAGCAGCCAACACTTATTTAATAATGGAACAAAATTAGTTTCGCAGTGAAAGAGAATTCACTTCAGGAAGAAACGGGAGTAACTTATGAAGGTTACATCAACCAAACAGGAAATGGAAACAGTCCCATGTGCTTTAAGGTACTTTTGATTGCACTGCCGAGGGTGTAAATTGCCAAACAGCTTTTGCTGGCCTGAGCTGTTGTTTGCTTTCCCCTTCTACTAACTGTTCCTAAGTGTCCACTCCTGCCTGGACATTCCCTTTCCATCTGGATCAAGCCCCTGAGCTGCCTTACTGTGCCTTCAGGGCAAACATGGCTGGGGGAGAACTGCTAGCAGCTGCATTGCTAGCAGCAGCTTAGTCATTACTGCCACCAAGAACTACTGTCTGAGAGAGCCAGAAAATTATTTGCAATGTGTATGTGTTTACAAACAATTAGTAGACAGATTCTGTCTGCACAAAGTATTTGTCAAACAATTTTGAGCAGGAAATAAATTCAAGTAGATGTTCTTTTGAGCAAGGAAGTTAAAGGCACAGGTTTGAGTATTGTCTAATATGACTAATCATACTGCTGTAAGATTAAATAAAGGCAATGCAGGTATGAGATTTAGCAGGATGGGGTTTTTTTTGTTTATTTCTTCTGATGATGTATTACGTCAGTTAAACATTTTAGGAAACAGAAGTCACTTCTCTATAGGAACTTACCAGCAGTGCTCACAGCTAAACTGCAGATAGTCCATGTTTGAATGTGTACTGATGCCAGCCTTGAATGAATTACTTTCAAAAGCAGCACCACATAAATGTGTCTGAAGAAAATAAGAACTGAGACAATAAGAATGTCAGTTCTTGTTGTAATTTCCAAATGTTTTGCAGTCTCTCCTCTGACCACTATATTTCATTTCCATGCACCTCTGTACTTCCCAGTTCTGGCTAGGAGCAGAAGCAGAAGTAATAAAATACCACAAGAAAAGCTATTCTTGTAATATTTCCGGTGCTGCTGGATGCAGCACCAACAGGAAATCTCATGAGAAAGACTGCTCCTTCCCAGTTTCCAGGCCCACTTTGGAAACCCAAGTGATTGGTTGAAATAAAGAGCAAATAAGCATTAGCCAGCTTGGGTGAATGAAACTCCTTCTCCCAGCGTCTCTGATCCAGTCCTCCTTACTCCCAAGGTGCACAAACCATGGTCATCACAGAGAAGTCACAGAGAATCCTTCATGGTCAGCTCAAAACAGTCTGAACATGCCCTACATTTCTTTCCAGTTATCAAGCATGAAACTGGGAGACATGCAGCCTTCTCTCCTAAAATGCACCCACCTTAGTTGAGAGCCCACCATGCTTCGGGATTTCAGCCTTGTTACCTCCAGACATAAGTGTTTGATGATGATGATTTGCAGCAAGGAGGCGGTCTCACTCCCACTTCAGCCTGCATGTATGTGCTCCAGGAGGATTCCCAAGGGGCTGAGATGGTGGAGAGGGAACAGGGCTCAGAAAAAAGCAGGAAAACTACCAAGCTCAGAGCTGATGCAAGAGCAGCCCACAGAAACCATCATAGTATAAACAATAAAACCCCATTAGTCTCATGAGTATTTCTATGATTCTCATATTTCTTTTCCTGCTATTCTTCCCATCCCTTGTTGCTTTTGTGTATTATGTACTGTAAGCAGGATGGGGAAGGAGCTGTACCTGAAATGTTAGGTTTCGGGTCATAATTCAGTCAGTTTGGCCATGCACTTAGGATTTGTAATACCATTGCTAAATTCCGGAATTACCATCTATGGATCAGTCCTCAGATTACAGAAAGGGACCTTTCCTTCGATTTCTCAGGATAGTGAATCAAGTCCACAGTGATCTGCAGATCTTAGGACTTCCATGAAATATTTTGCAGAAGCTCTGCTTGCTGATGGACACACATGCTGTCATAGATGATGACTCAGATGTAAACCCTTCCTGAAATGTCACTCTCAAGAACAAATACTTTCCCTCTTGGTAACTGATACAATATTTCTCGCTCTCCAGCTACAATACCAGATTGTAGTTCCAGTGTCTCTTTGGCAGTTAAAAAACATTGTCATAGTCATCTGCTTCAACACCAAGTGTCTAGTCTAACTCCCTGTTTTCCTGATATGTAGCCTTGGATGAATGTTTCTAGTGATACTGTGGACATTTGGAGCTGGAATGTAACCACTTAAACCTGTTGGGTTTGTCACTTTTGGATTTTCTACATAAGGCTCTGTTAATACAAATGGGCCTGTTTATAATATTCATCAGACAGTGGAAGAAATTCCTCTGATGTCTGTATAATGCAGCAAGCAGACTCCTTGATTATTAACATACTGATTGTGTACTCTAATTTCAGATGTTAGCTCAGCACTGGGGAAAGAGAGCTGGGGGAATAAAAAATTCAAGACGCATGACATGTTTGGGATTTGGTCTGTGAAACTGGAAAACATATTTACATGGTTAGATCGTGTTTTTTTATGTAATTCTTTCCTTTTATGTCATTTTTGGAGAAGCCGCTGAATTTTCAGTTCTTACCCAAATCAAGCCACACCTCAGAGCACTGGAGCAATCACTGAAGGAAAGAGAATGGAAGCAACATGTCCCCATCCTTTCTTAATCCTTTCCTTGATGTATGCATTAATGTTGGCACAGCTACTGCCTGATGCATCTCATCCCTTCCGCAGCACTTCCTTAAATTCAGCATTTACAGACAGGCTTAACTTCCAACTCAGGGGCCGGGACACTCAAACGTTCTTCCATTGTGCTTTCCCAGCCCCAGCTCCCATTTGTGGTTGCCAGATACAGCAACCTCTCCCATCACGTGCAGCTAAAACAGATCTTGATTGCCAGCCCTCACTAAAAGCTGCAGAGTAAGGAATCCATGGTGCAAGAAAATAGTCCTTTGCATATCAGCCACAGCACTCAACATGCTTCATGTTCTCTGGTCAGAAATTACCTTGGGGGGGTGGGAGGGAGGAGATAAGTTCCTGCATCTCGTCACCAGTTACTTGCCTATTTACAATACCTTCATGTATTAATAAGGCCTTTTTGATGCCTTAGTCATAAAAAATACAGCAGATACTATTTGCATTACTCAGCGGTTTATTCCCTTGGGTGTTAGGTCTTCTTTTAATTTACTGTTTGTTATTTCTGCAAAGGAACTTTCACTTTTGGTTAGTTTCAGAGCCCACCCTGGATGTCCCCTTGATGGGCTGAAGTATATTAGGTATGGCATTAACTAGCATTAATATGGAAATTTAGAATCCCAACAGAACTTGTGCTGTTGCCCAACAATGAGTCATTGTCATTTTTCTCTTTTTAGCCAGCAGCAGATTCAGAAGCTGTGAGGCAGTTTCCTGCAGATAAGAGATAAATTGAAGGGAAACCTGGCAAAAAGATGATGGTCAAGCTGCAAGATATCATTTCCTCTAAAGCCCCTACATACTAATTAACCATTCCAAGCATGTTTTCAACAGCATTTAGGGATTTCCTCATCAAAATTAACTTCCTCCCATGTTATCTAAATTTTTGACATCCAGTGGCAGTCTGGTATAAGACTCAGGGTTAAAAATTCCTAGTGTTGAGCTGTGTGTGTGTATATATATGTACAAGCATATGCACACACACAATCACCTGACTGAAGCTCTGCCAGTATTACTTTGGAATTTTAATGCCTGATCCAAAGTCCTCTGTAGTCAGCAAGAGATTTTCTGTTAACTTCAATAGTAGCAGGATCGAGTCTCTATCCTTCTGCATCCAGATTTTTTCATTTATGCCTTATGACTTGTTTATAACAAACTACAGATGGGCTTGAGTCATAAAGTTTGGAGTATTCAGCTTAGAGGTTTTGCTCTGGGCCCATCTCTTTAATGTACTGGTTATTCCAGACCTGCCTTTTAAAATGAAAATGTTGTCAGAACGAAAGTGTATGTGCAATAAACAAACTTTTCATTTCCTTTCCCTTCATTATTTTTCCTCTTTTGAAGCTGATGTATTGACTGGACAATTAGTTTTACCACTGACATTGAATGCAAACTTGTCATACCTGATTTGCAAACTTCTGTTTCAAGTGCTATCAATTATTTTCTAACTAGATGCTCCTGTGGGATCAGCTGTCACTAAGAGCAAATTTGAACACAATGGGTTGCTTCCTATTTCCAAAAGGATCTGAAGATTGTCAAAGCTTGACAGGCAGCTCTAGTTTGAAGATGAAACAGATAAGTTAGGTTTCCCTCTTAGGTGCTTTTGAACAGAAGTTGATAAAGGAAGTATTGTTTCTAAAGAGGGCATGCCATTTATAGTGCAAGTTCAGCCTTAATAAGAATAAACTGCAGTTGCTTTAAACACACCGTCAAATACATTTGTGCTGCAGAGGCAATAAAATACTTAGGAGTCTTTGCAAATATTTCTGCAGACCCTACACTTCCAAATTTGGCTTTTTTTTCTCCCTCCTTTTTAAATGAGAGACTGAGTAAACTATTAATAAAGTCAGTAGATGGTAATGTAACTTCTGGGTAGATCAAATAAGTGAGGTGTTGATTTTATAACCAAATTCAACGACAATCAGTTAGAAGTTAAAATGATGTAGCTTTGTTTCTGAAGATGCTTTATATACTGTGTGCCTTGGTAATAGTGTGTGCTGCACGTGAGGGTGGAGTGCAGATCATTTTAGGCATACCATAAGTGAGAAGTGGTGCAACTTTTATGTCTAAGGTAGCAGTAGCTTAATTTTGTGGAGTGCCACTTTTGTTTCAGCGTGGAAAGGTGCCACTGAAGCATGCCTTTGTCCAAAGATATGTGAGAGTGTCATTAAATGTGCACTTTAAAAAGAATTATTTTGGGAGATGACACTAGGTTAATAGTCCCAAGGTCTGGAGTATTCCAACTGTCCACACTAGATTAATGGTCCCAAAGTCTAGAGTGTTCCAGCTGTCCACAGGAGAGACTCACTGTGTACACTGAAAACATTCCTTACTTACTTCCATCCTTTTCTGTTGGCAGAGTCAGTCTTGGACATTTGGTTGGAGGTGGATGTGGAAACAAAGATACCATCAGGTGCCAGGATATTTGGCTGGGTCTGTTGTGTGCCTTCACCCACTACAAAGAGCTTAAAGAGTTTCTCCTTTGCAACACAAGGCAAAAACCCTTAATTATTCAGGTGAGTGATCAAACACCCAGTGACTTCAAGAATTTGTTAATGTGTCTGCTTTTGGTATAAGTGTCTTGCTGAATGAAAGAGTTGATAGGGTGCATAGGAGGTGCTGGGTGTTTAGGTGCATGTGTAGAAACTGGCTGAAAGAGTACTTTTCCTCCCTCTAAAATGTGAAACAATCATAAGAGAAAATAAGCAAGGAGGATGTGACCCCTTGGGTTTACCATTTGTTGTCAATGTGAGATTTTAAGCTTTAATAGTTTGAAAAATTTCAATGAAGACCATCATCAAGGAAGATAAAACTTCATTCAGAATCATTACAATTGCAAGAACACCAAACAATGGTAAATATCCTTAGACAAGAGTAGTATTGTGCAGCCGGAGTGTAGCTGCCCCATGTTGATGGATTGTCCCCAGAGTGGATCAAAGGGAGGAATTTTGGCCACAAAGGCAATTCATGCTATCTACCAATGGAGACAAGCAATGTTATTTCCACTTGCAAAATCATAGGGCTCCATTGCCACACTTTCACAATCACCAAATTAGAATCAGGTGTTAATTAGCACTTATGTTTGGCAACCTCAGTTTATTGAGAACATTTGCTTTGGTCAGACTTCTGATTATTTTGGCTCTGAAACCTGGTTTACATTGATTTAATCATTAGAATTCTCTCTTCTAAGGCTTTCAAATGGTGCAATTAAGTGCAAATACCACATCTCCTGCATGGCAACAGTTATGACAAATCCATTAGACAGCACTAAGTGCAATTTTTTACCATTTAACAGGGTATAATTCTGTAGGAGAGCATATGGTGAATATTAAAATGATGGTATTTTTGCTTTCCCATTTCCATACTTGTACACTGTAATTGTTGCATATCTTTGTATCATGCTAGGTATCTTTTCTGAGTTTCTAAATGAAAAATACAGTATTTATTGTATGTGTACATGACAGTCCATGTCCAATCTGTAACTTTTACAAAGAAATCACAATCTTCTGATTGCATCCAGAAAGTAAATAGAGGATGTGGCAGAAATGTAATACAACAACATGCTGGCATCTACAAGAATTACTCACCCATTCTTAAGACATTGATTCCTAAATGAGATATTTAAATTATTTTCTTTTATAAGCTGTTCATCTACTTAACTGTGTATATTCTACTTTACAAGAGCTTTGTGGCAGCTCAAGGATTTCAGAAAACATATTTACACAGTTTTGTCACCTGCACTATCGTGCCATCTGGAACAATTTGCTAACAATGTCAAACTACATATTTTAGTTAACTTTTTCTGTTTCTGATGATGAGGATGAGGTAAATAAGTAAGAGTGAATAAGCAATGATGCTTTATCTGCACTTTAAAAAAAGCTTCTTCCTGCTGGATATGATTGTGGGGAATAATTGAGTGTAGTGAAGGTTTTGCTCTGAGTCAGCTCAAACAGCTAATAACAACAGTGAAATTAATAATGTTTTTATTTCTAAGGCTAGGCTGGATCATACATTGTTCATTGTTACACTTCACTGACACTTTTGACTCAGTCAGGAAGGGCTTTTGTAGTCTTTCTCACCTTGAGAAGTACCTTACTCTACAAGCATCTCCAGGCCTTCTAATAGACCTACTGTCCCACTGGAGCTAAAGTGTCAGGATCCAGCACTCTGTACTTTTTTATAATTTTATTCCCATATGACTGAAGAAAAACACCCTGACAAAGGAAATCATCTCTCTAAAGAAGGCTAAACCTTTTTCCTCCTCTTCTCCTTGCATAGTTTTACAATGGAGATTTTTATCAGAGGAGTCATCTGCCAGGTTTTATGAGTTGGTGCTCATGTTGTGGATCCATTAGGGGTTTGTACTTCTCTCCACAATGAAGTTGGAGGGAGTAACAAGAAGGCAGCTGCTTAGATCAAGTGGCGGTGTCTGTCCACTCCTGAGCCTGTAGCCAGAATAAACAGTGTGTCTTTACAGTCAATCTAGGGAATGACGTTACAAAAATGGGATGTTTGCACTAATGACTTAGTCAAATACATCTGGAATCTTTTTCCCCAAAGAAATGAAACTGATGTAGTAACACAACACAGTTTCCTCATTATGTAAATCACAAAGCAGAAAGCTGAGGACATTACTTAAAGAAAACTGAGGAAAGCCGAAGATTTGCTCAAGTAATTTCCTGGTGTTACCCCATACGAGATCTTGCAGATGGCAGGAAGGAAGAGGAAAAGCAGCAAGCCCCCTAGCTTCCAATTCTCTTCTCACAATAAGGTTTTACACCAATGTGAACCTGGAGTTTTCTGCTCTTATTTCCGGTTAAGTGGCATCTGCATTCCTCATAGCCATAGGCTGCAGTGTGCATAATACTGCCTTAATCCGCTGGCTTAAACACAGGTCAACGGAAAACTTACAAAAACATTTTCACACATTTACAGACATCCATATTAATACATAGGATAGAGGCTCAAGTATTACTGTAGTTGAAGGCTGTGAGACGTAGGTATGTTTTGCACCTTTGAATCCTACAACCTTCATTTCACAGCAGGACGCTAAAACTAAATGAAAATTCTCTCCCTGGCTATGTGCAAATTCGCTTACATAAAGAGAATGTTTGTGTACTGAAAGGCACCATCACCTGCAGATGCACGGTACTTCTTTTGTAAACCTTATTGCTAGGCTTGGCTGACAGGGTACTTTAATCTCTTCACCTCTGATGAGCCTGATCAACAGGGTCAGTGTTTCCACTTACGTAGATCTTGATGCTTGAATATTTGTGTGGATTGCTATGAAAGTGTCAGTCAAGGAGGGCACTGGGGCTTTCAGGTATACAGCAGGGGCTTTCAGATTGGCTAAAATGTAGACCAGGTTAGCAAGCTTAAAGAAATAAAGTTCTGCTGAAGACAGCAAATTCCTCCTTCCCATGGATGCAACATCTTTTCTCTGTATTGATGGGATCTGGGTTCAAGCAAGAACTTATTATTTCTGAAATATGGAATCCATTTGTTCTTGGAACACATGTCCTTTTTATGCCCTGGTTCATGAGCTGGTTGCAAAGCTACAAATTTGCTATAAAATTCCTTTTAAGGTGCAGTGCTGCTAGAAATTTGTAGAATAATAGGGATCCTTTCATCCTTTGTATTTAAACATGCAATTTGCTTTAACAGGATCTGATCAACCATTAAATCCCACTCTGTGTTTTATGTGTTTAACAAAAAACATACTTGCACAAGTAAAATAGACTGCATGCAAGACTACAATATACCTATTTATGTTCAACATATAACGAGGTCTCACAGAGCTACTTTCCTCCTGAGGGGTTTAACAGCTCTGTTGGAAAAATATCTGTGGAAGGTCAAACCTTTTGGAAGGAAAGCTGCAGTGCAGCACACTGCTAGCATAACGTGTTTGTTAGGCCATTCGGTTGGTAGTCCCAAAGTGGGGGTTCAGCTCCCACAGGAGGGATGCTCCATCACAGTGCTTCAGTCAAAATGTATCTGGATGATCATAAAATGACAGAACCACAGACTGGTTGGGGTTGGAAAGGACCTTAAGATCATCTAGTTCTAACCCCCTGCCATGGACACCTCACACTAGACCGTGATCCACTCCAGTCATCGTCTATCCAAGAAAGCCAGCATTCTGTGACAGGATTTGCTTTTGTTAAATAATGCCTTGTGGAAGAGTCAGTTTAAGGGGTCTCACTCTCTGCTGAAATGCTTATAGGGTATGAATCTTTACCATGAGGGAAGTTTTAAAGCCCAGAAGGTTCTAAAGTCCAGGAGAGGATGTTAGCTTTTTAGAAACATTTGCAGACCAGGTTGGGCAGGGCTTGGAGCAACATGGTCTAGTGGAAAATGTCCTTGCGTGTGGCAGGGGGTTAGAACTGGATAAGCTCTAAGATCCTTTCCAACACAAACTATTCTAGGATTCTATGAGTCTGTAAAGTTGAATGTCTCTAATGTTACTGATGTAACATGGAGAAGAAAATAGTTCTTAACATTCAAGGTTTCTCTGAGAGGCATGCAATAGAATTGAATATTGACAGACTTTTTTTTTAAATTTATTATTAGCCAGAGAATTACAAGTTTTGCCATTCTTTTCCACAATGAGGAAAATGCAGTTTTTCACGTAGTCCTCTTTGCTTACCCAAGCAGCGATTAAGCAAGAAGGGAGACTATTTTGGCTTGTGGTTCAAAGGCCTTTTCAAAAATCAACTCAGCTAACCAGTCTGTACATATGGATTGGAGGCCCTCTGGTTTCAATTGTCAGATCCTGTGAAGTTATTTACAGAGTACCAGGAGGACATCATAAACATAAGCATTAGTGGAAAAAAACAAGAAATGAATTGAAAGAGATACTTTAAAGACATTTTCAGGCTTGGAACTGAGAACTGATAACTTACTTGATATCTTGGCCTTTGTATTTCTCTAGGAACTCTGTTTTCCTTGATGTCATTCATATTTTGAAGATTCTTCTAATGCAATATATTTGTTGAATCAAGCCGAAATTGAAAATTTAAAAGACTTAATAAAACTTAAGAGCCATATTTTTATAACCTTTCAATCCTTTTGAATAGTGGATGTTATTTAGTAAAGGTTTCTTTCTTTCATAGAAAAGCAGGGTTTTATTATTTTTTGTCTTTGAAATATTTTGTGACAGTGAACACCCCAAACTTTCCTATCAGTTCAATGGATATAGAATCATAGAATGACAGAATGGTTTGGGTTGGAAAGGACGTTAAGATCATCTAGCTTCAAACCTGCCATGGGCAGGACTGCAACTCACTGGTTATTGAAATTTTTAAGATAATAATAGCTAAAACCCCCAAACTCTTGGGGTTTTACATATATATATATATATATATATATATATAAAGCTAAGGATTACATCCTTGTAACCAGTTTTAAGAGAATACTTTACCAGGATTATCATGAAAAATAGCACATAGCACATTTGGCTTGTTCTTTTACAAATCCCAAATCTTTTGGTTGACTAGATGACCCCAAGACCTTTAAAACATTCTGTGATCTGTCTAATTGAGTGCACTGATGTCTGCTGGAAAACAGATGTGATCAACTGCTGGCATCTGTGAAGCTGAAAGAAAATGTAGCATGGTTTTGTCAGGAAAACTTTATCAGTAACTCTACCTCTTTCCAAGGCATAGATGTAATCCATAAATAAAGGAGTTTCCATTTGATGAGAAGGAGGAAATTCTATCTTAGTCAGTGACAAGGAAAGTGAAATGTGGTCACCCAGAATTCCTGCAATTCAAAGCCAGCTCATGCCCACTTTAATTATGGTGATGTATGCTCCTGTTCAACTTTAATAGGGCTGCTTGTTCAACTAAAGGATCTCAGTTGCAAGGGTCACATTTGCTTTGCTTTTTTCATCTATATTTTAAAGTTAGAAATCCTGCAGAAAGGACAAAGACCATTTGAGAAAGCCATCTGTTCTCCTGAGAGCCTCCCCCAGGACAGATTAGCACAATCCCAGGGTGGTCACTTTGTGTATGTCACCAAAAGTTGGGATAAAAACTCCTTAATACCAATGTAGCATTAAGATCAGGCATTATTTATTACGGTCACAGATAGACTCCCAGATAGCAGCTGAGTGCCAGGGGAAATAGACTGGCCTCACAGTGTCTTAAGAAGCTGTGGGACAAAGCAAAGCCAAAGCACACTCTTTTTGGAGAGGACTGGATTAGTGTTAAGACTGGATGACAGAAACCTCCATGTACCCTAAAGTAAACCAGTGACAGCAGATAGATCAGTCAAGGAGGTCACTGTAACAATTGTTACATTTGTGTGTCATTTTAGCTTTAATTTCATCACAGGTTTTAAAATCCTAGTGGAATATTAGAAAGCAAAATTTCACATAGCAAGGGAAGGTGTTTTCATGAACACAGATCTAAAAAACCTGGGAAGTAGATTCATGACAGAGTAACTTGTCAGTGGTCAGTGCAATGTGGGTGAGGATGGAGACTGCACATGCTAGTAATTTTTATTAGTGGAGGGTTTGGTATTGCCAAGAAGTCTAAAGAGTTTTGGTTTTGTTCCAAGCTCTTTAGACTCTGGATGGATTGAGATAGTCTGAGGCTTTGGCAATCAGTGATGGGTTGGCACTTGGGCCTCAAATCCCCTTTATCTGTAAATGGTAAAGTTAGCCACACGACATCTATCTTCTGTATTGACATCTCTTTAGAATACAGTGTGTTTTAACCAACTGTGCTTTATCTTTGAGCAGGGTGAGGTGTGTCTTGGAGAGCTCAGCTTCACAGCAGTGAGATGGAGGCCATGCTGGTGATTCCCGCTGACCCTGGGAACCACCATGCTGCAGGTGTTTCAGGAAGCATTTAAGCCCATTAAGAGGGCTGGTACACCTTGACATCCCAGATGTCCATAAAAATGTTAAGGTATTATATATATATATATATATATATCTATAAAGTATATAGATACATATTCTATATAGAATATATAGCTTTATGTATATATTTATATGCATAAATTTTCAGGCATTATTTACCTGTGAGGCTTAAGGCATGTCTTACTCTTATGTGAAAATTGGACTCCTCATTTCAGCATGTGGATTTGTGAGCCGTGGTAATAACCAGGGACCTATAATACATGTGTTTTGATCTTGTTATTTTTTAATATGAAAGTCTTGCAGATATCTATCATACAGCACCAGAAACAGCCGCTGGTGCACTGGTACAGAAGATCTCTACTGGTGCCGCCAGGAAAAAGCGGCGGGTTGTAGCAGTAGGGGACTCTGCCTTGAAAGGGACAGAAGCACTCATCTGTCGGCCTGACCCAGTCGCAAGGGAGGTGTGTTGCCTACCTGGGGCACGGATCAAGGATGTTGCGGAGAGGCTGCCTGCTCTAGTAAGTCCCACAGACTATTACCCGCTTCTAGTGATACATGTGGGTGCTAGGCTTATAGATAGTAGTAGCCTGAGGAGTATAAAGAAGGACTACAGAGCCCTGAGAGAGGTGGTCAGGGGTTCTGGAGCTCAGATAGTCTTTTTGACAATTCTCCAGGACACAGGGGAGGACCTTCCGAAGGCAAGGAGGATTGGACAGGTTAATAAATGGTTAAAAGGGTGGTGTCATATTCAAGGGTTTGGGTGTCTTGAACATGGGGCCCACATTTGTAGTCCAGGCCTAGTGAGGGCTGGTGGAACTGCTCTGGTAAAGAAAGGGAAGAGTGGCTTTGCTGGGAGGCTTGCCAGACTTGTCAAGGATGCTTTAAACTGATGTGCTGGGGGAGGGGTGCATCATTCCATCCCAACACACCCAGTCAGTTGCCAGCACCTATAATAAATACTCTGAGCAATGTAGTAATATTCTAGCCGCTCCAGCCACTGAGCCGGCTTCATTTGGAGCTCGGATCAGATGCCTCTATACAAATGACTGTAGCATGGGGAATAAACAAGAGGAATTAGAGATGTGGGCACATCTACGGGGCTATGATATAATAGGCATCACCGAAACATGGTGGGATGGCTCCTTTGACTGGAGTGTTGGAATGGAGGGTTATAGGCTTTTTAGAAAGGACAGGCCAGGTAGGAGAGGAGGGGAAGTTGCCCTTTATGTTAGGGATAGGCTGGAGAGTATGGAACTCTGTCTGGGGACAGGTGATCAGTTAACAGAAAGTTTGTGGATCAGGGTTAAGGGGAAAAAAGTGACGGGACACATTACTGTGGGGATATGTTACAGACCGCCTGATCAAGAGGAACCTGTGGATGAAGAACTCTACAGACAAATAGGAAAAACCTCACACTTGCAGGCCCTTGTTCTCATGGGGGACTTCAACCACCCTGACATCTGTTGGAGTGACGGTACAGCCTGGCACAAGCAATCCAGGAGGTTTCTCGATTGTGTGGAGGACAACTTCCTTCTGCAAGCAATAAAGGAGCTGACGAGGAGAGGTGCCACACTTGACCTCGTGCTCACCAACAGGGAAGGGCTCATAGGAAATGTGACTCTCCAGGGAAGTCTTGGATGCACTAATCACGAGATGGTCGAATTCAAGGTCCTCAAGACAGTGAGAAGAGCGTGCAGTAAGCTCACTGTGCTGGACTTCAAGAGAGCAGACTTTGGGCTCTTCAGGAACCTGCTTAGCAAGGTTCCATGGGATATAGCCCTAGAGGGCAGGGGGGCCCAAGACTCTTGGTTAATATTCAAGGATCACCTGCTACAAGCTCAGGAGTGTTGCATCCCAACTAGAAGGAAGTGCAGCAGGAGGGCCAGGAGACCTCCTTGGATGGATAAGGATCTGCTGAGAAAAATTCACAGGAAAAAAAAGGCTTATAAGAGGTGGAAGCAAGGACAGGTGGCCTGGGATGAATACAGGGATGTTGTCAGGGTAGTTAGGGACCAAGTTAGGAAAGCTAAGGACCAATTGAAGCTAAACTTGGCAAGGGATGTTAAAGATAATAGGAAGGGATTTTATAGGTATGTAGCGGCTAAAAAACAGACTAAGGACAATGTAGGCCCCGTCCGGAAACTTTCGGGAGAACTGGCTACACAGGACTTGGAGAAGGCTGAGGTTCTGAATGGCTTCTTTGCCTCAGTTTTCACTGGCAAAGGCTCTGACTGCAGCACCTGAGTCTTGGAAGGCAGACACAGGGACTGTGAAAACCTAGACCTTGGGCCCACTGTACGAGGGGATATGGTTCGAGACCATCTTCAGGAGCTGAACATGCACAAGTCCATGGGACCTGATGAAATCCATCTGCGGGTCCTGAAGGAGCTGGTGAATGAAGTTGCTAAGCCGCTGGCCATCATATTTGAAAAATCATGGCAGTCAGGTGAAGTTCCTGATGACTGGAAAAAGGGAAATATAACCCCCATTTTCAAGAAGGGGAAAATGGATGACCCGGGAATTACAGACCAGTCAGTCTCACCTCTGTGCCTGGCAAAATCTGGGAGCAGATTCTCCTGGAAGGCATGCTAGGGCACATGAAAAACAACAAGGTGCTTGGTGACAGCCAGCATGGCTTCACTAAGGGGAAACCCTGCCTGACCAATTTGGTGGCCTTCTATGGTGGGGCTACAAAAGTGATGGACAGGGGTGGAGCAGTTGATGTCATCTACCTGGACTTGTGCAAAGTGTTCGACACTGTCCCACATGACATCCTTGTCTCTAAATTGGAGTGTCATCAGTTTGATAGGTGGACCACTCGGTGGATAAAGAACTGGCTGGATGGTCACACACAGAGTTGTGGTCAACAGTTCAATGTCCGGCTGGAGACCAGTAACGAGTGGTGTCCCTCAGGGATCGGTGTTGGAACCGGTCTTGTTTAATATCTTTGTCGGTGACATGGACAGTGGGATTGAGTGTGCCCTCAGCAAGTTTGCCGATGACACCAAGCTGTGTGGTTCGGTTGATACACTGGAGGGAAGGAATGCCATCCAGAGGGACCTTGACACACTTGTGAGGTGCGCTGATGCCAACCTCATGAAGTTTAACCATGCCAAGTGCAAGGTCCTACACCTGGGTGGGAGCAATCCCAGGCACAGCTACAGGTTGGGCAAAAAGGAAATTCATGGTAGTCATGTGGAGAAGGACTTGGGGGTGTTGGTCAATGAGAAAATGAACATGAGCCAGCAGTGTGCACTCACAGCCCAGAAAGCCAACCATATCCTGGGCTGCATCAAAAGAACTGTGACCAGCAGGTCGAAGGAGGTGATCCTGCCCCTCTACTCTGCTCTTGTGAGACCTTACTTGGAGTATTGTGTGCAGTTCTGGTGTCCTCAACATAAAAAGGACATGGAACTCTTAGAACAAGTCCAGAGGAGGGCCACGAGGATGATCAGGGGACTGGAGCACCTCCCGTATGAAGACAGGCTGAGAAAGTTGGGGCTGTTCAGCCTGGGGAAGAGAATGCTGCGTGGAGACCTCATAGCAGCCTTCCAGTATCTGAAGGGGGCCTACAGGGGTGCTGGGGAGGGACTATTCATTAGAGACTGTAGTGATAGGACAAGGGGTAATGGGTTGAAACTTAAACAGCAGAGGTTTAGACTGGATATAAAGAAGAAATTCTTTACTGTTAGGGTGGTGAGGTACTGGAATGGGTTGCCCATGGAGGGAGGTTGTGAATGCTCCATCCGTGGCAGTGTTCAAGACCAGGTTGGATGAAGCCTTGGGTGATATGGTTTAGTGTGAGGTGTCCCTGCCCATGGCAGGGGGGGTGGAACTAGATGATCTTGAGGTCCTTTCCAATCCTAACTATTCTATGATTCTATGATACAGGCATACAGTGTTTCACTACAGATTTATAATTACATTTATTCCTAGTAACAATGTCAACAATCAAATTAAAATCAAAGACCAATTAAAATTTTATTTTGGACTATCATTTATGGCCATCTCCAAGCCCATTTGGAAGAAATTAGAAATTATTATGATACGTCAATAAAATAGTACTGTATCTTTTCGGAGGACACAGGCTCTTAGTTTCCATGCAAAGTGCTTCTGCAGCTGACATTTGCTTATGATGCCAAATCCATATCTCAGGGCAGATGAGAGGGAATGTATCTATTCTGGTTCCTGAGAAAAAAAAGCAGACAAGATATTTCTAGTGGCCCTGCAGGTCCAGTGTGGCTGGCTGAGAACTTTTAATCAAAGTCCGCCCTTTCAAAACCAAACGCAGTGGTATGAATTTTAAACAGGGCTCATAGACTTAAACCCATAAAGGAGGAAATTAAGACACTTTGTGATAGAACAAGCACCTTCTGCACCTCTTGGAATGAAAATTATCTTCAAGAAATGGGAAAAGCAGTAAATATGAAACTAACTCAGTAGAATTAATCTACATATTAGAGGATACTTGGAAAAATGTCCTGGCTTGTTTTCTTCAAAACATTTTGATAGACTTCTGGTAAACTAGGAAACACAAAGGAAAAAGCTGTCAGCATAGGCCAGCAAACAAGCAATGAATGCTGTCAGATGTGTGGAATGCTCACTCTCTTATTTTTATTTAAAGGTTATACAATAAAATATCCAGCCAGCATATGTGACTATGATATGGGAGAGGAAGGAATGAGGGAAGGTGTAAAAGAAGGTTGAAGACTTTTAAACCTGGATACTTAATTCTAGGTCTCTAAATCTGTATTTCTTATACAATTATTTTGAGAGGTGCTTCTACATCTCAGAACTCCCCTCGCCAAATCATTTAAGGTTGAATTGTCTTCTTAAGATGATGTGATCCAATATTCTTTATTCAGTGAAGGGAAGCACCTATAAACCATTTCTTTTTTGAATGTCTCTATTTCTGGATTCTTATTTCCCCTAAATAAGATCTGAAATGCTTTCTCATGAACATCAGAGAATACAGGCGTATGGTATGGTGTGCTGTGTTTTCTAAAAGGCAGTCAAACAAACAGTGATACATATTAATGCTAAAAATGAAAGCATTTCAAAAACATACCCAGTCTGCAAAGAAAGAGGAAGAAACTGGTGGATATTTCATTTTCTATCAAACACTAGCCATTCATAAATTGTTGAACAATGGAAACTGCATGCAGTGGTAGCGCCTGGACTTCGAGTGAACCATAACATTCCATAAACTCGCAGAGCTAGGCATAAAGTGCTACTACTGGGAGGCTACATCAGCAAGTATCTGCTCACTTAAACCCCAGGGTAGAGGAGAAATTTTCATGGAGCTTATAGTGATTTATCATGAGAAGCATAGGCTTTTTCATAGACATTGTTCTCAGTGACAGTGTAAAGAAAGAGAGCACTAAATCTCTTCTCATCATAACTAATGATTAAGTCAGCAGCTTTTTGGCAAATACAGAGTGCCCTTCTACAAAAAACAAAGTATTCTATTGTGATGTATTACATTTAAAAACCCCATAAGTATCCCATCAGGCTATTGCAATATTTTTAACTAGATCTTCCCTTTTTGTCACCATATTGAAATAAATGGAATGTGTCAGACTGAGTAATGCTCTTTCAATAAGTTTTTAGGAGCTCACTTAGAAGTTTGGCAAAATATAAAGAAACAAGGAAAACTTTCTCAGGATCCTCTATGGCCTGAATGAAAGATAGGTCCATTAAGGAGAAAAGCTTATGCTGATGCTGACACTAATAAATGGGACAGGGAAAGATATTTCTGCCTAGTTTGGGCTACCTTGCTCCAAGTATGCTGCCTCAAGTTGCCCTGCGAAATAAATCAGCCAGCTGAAGATAGTTCATTACATTACAAAGTTCCCATCAATATAATAGGGAAATCAGTTTTGTGTGAGTGTTCAATTGTGAACCCAACCTCTGGAGTGACAGGGACAGCAGATGCTGAAAAATTAACTCCCCTGCATCCACTGTTCAGTCCTGGATTTGAACTGTGGTACTAGGAATGCCTCTTCCTTCAGAGTGCATTACTGTAATTCAGTCTGGATGCTGAACTTGCTTTAGCATCATACATTATTTGAAAGAAAATACCACAATTTTGTTCAGCTGTTCCTTCTGCAGTGCTCTGATTTCAGAGGCAATCTCAGCCCTGTTGAAGCCAGCCATCACCAAGGCCAGGCTTTTATTCTCTCTTTTGACCCTTGAGGCAAGTTTTTAGAAGTGGACCTTCAGAGCTACATCTTGCTTGGATTTTAAGGTTCTCTTATAGGGAGTATAAATACATTTTCTTTTAGAAATACACTTCCTAAATATTCCCTAAAATATTTTACACATCAAAACACTTTAAAAAATACCTCCTCAGTGCTCCTTAGATGGAAAAAGATGCAGTAGAATGGCAATGGGAAAGAACTGTGTTTAATCATTAACCATTGATGATAGTAAGACTTGAGGTCTCCATTGGTCTCCATGTTACAAGTGCTGTATTCTAATACTATCCACCTTTCATTCTTTAGGAAATAAATAGATTAAGGAGAATCCATTTTCAAGAAGTTCTTCTTTTGTGACACTTGATCTTACAGTGTGTTCTTATATTAGCTATTTGAAACATTTCTGAGATGTTTGGAAATCTTGCCTTGTAAGTCCTTTTTTATATCTGTGTAACAGCCTTTCTGAGGAGCACATCTGGAATCCTAGCCACAATTCACAGAATTTATAGTTGGGTAAAGTGGGCCCTCCTCAGACTTAAGAATCTTCCAGTCTTCCTCCCCCTCCCATCCCCCTGTGCCTCACAAAGGTCCTAGTCAAGAGTGGTTTAGAAGGAAATCCCATTAAAGCCTAATAGTGCTGCTTCTTTCCAGAGGGAGTCACTACAAAGTAATTTATTTCTCCAGCATGCAACTGGAGGTATTCATTTGTCAAAGGCTTGTGCACGCTGGTGCTGTGGCCTTCATTATCCCAGGAACAAGGGTCCCAAAAAGTCTATTCCTGCTACCAGGCTAGCCTTGTTTGTTCCTTCCTTACTCCAGCATCACATACAAGTCCACAGGAGGTAGGTGGCTATGTTTATAGCTGAAATTTGGACAAGTATGTATGAGGCATAAAAAGATGCAAATCTACTGCCTTCCCTTACTAGCACCAGTAAGAGTCTCTGGGCAGTGTACAACTATCAGCTGCATTCTTTCATCTCCTGAGCCATAGGCAGCTCCAATTTTCAAACATGCTTTCCTTCTGCCCCCCTCTCCCCCTGCTTTTCTTTATTGTTATGTCTTTCCCATCAAGGGAATTCACCCTCAAGTTCAGATGACACACACTTAGGAGATGCAGTGGAGAATCAGCCCTTTGTGAGCGTGTGAAGGATGTTTTCCTTGACCTGTCAGAGAACATATTTCTCTTGATGAGAAAGAATGCTGTCCCAAATTCCTCCCTACTGCAAGCAGGCTGCTAGAAGTGGACTTACATTAGGGATGAACACAGCCTACTCTGGCTGGCAAAAGGTCTCCTGAGCAGATGACAGTTTAAAATGTATTGGCTGCTTTTACTGCTCTGTTAAGTGATGGTAGGTGTTTCTACCAAACAATGCAAATATAACGTAAATTGTTTGTGAGGGCCTAATCCTAAAACTCTTATTTGGTGTTTACAAAAGTTAAATTCAGCATTTACTTAGCTAACCTCCACTTGAGTTCACAAGGAGTTAGCCATGGTGAGGACAAGAAGAGGACTGTGGGAGTGTGCTGTTTGTTTTTGGCCATAGCACAAAGATGCTTTACGTTAAAAACACATACTGAAGGAAATAGAGTCGCACACAATTACTGCCTATATGCATGCGGCACTATATGTGTGCACACGAACACAGTTGCACACTAATCTAATCAATACGTTCATTTCTGATTAAAACATAATTACACATCCCAGGAGGCTGGAACAGAAAAGTCCCATTAACCCCTCATGCCCTTTTCAGCTTTCCTCTGCCTTTCCATCTAACAGACCTCTGTGTCACTCCACTCATTAGCAGTTACTGTCTATGACATTGTTACATAAATAAGGATGTCGACCTGTCAGAATGGGTCACCCAATTCAAGGGTGATGATAAATATCTGTCCCTGTGAATTAGGCTAAAGACACCAGAGTACAGGACAGCTACTGTTGATTATTGGATAGTTAATGTATAGAGGACAAAAGGTGCTGACGCCCAGTCACTTTTTGGATCATTAATATGGATTTAGGCCTATTGTTAATAAAAAAAGAAGCACGCACACACACAAAACTAGGTTAGCAAGAACATGCAACTTTGATTTGGGACAGGATGCATAGATAGTGGGGAGTTTCACAGTGTGGAAGGTGTGGCTTTTACATCAACTTTATTGATGCTTTTCATAAGCAAACAAAATATCTGGGGTTCAGGCTGAAAACAGATTGTGCTCCCCCATGCTTGCAAATGCATGTAATAGGAAGTAAAAGGCACAGTGGAAGCCTTTAACTAAACAGAAATTGCTCAAGGAAGAGGAAGATCCAGAAAAGCAGTATTCAATTCAGGAACAGCTTGAGAGCTGCTGCTGAAGCTCATCACATGGTTTGCACTGGAAACCATCCGTTGTTGCCAAGACTCTTAGGAAACCCTGCTTTATTTTCAAAACACCTTTTTTTGCTTACATAGGGAAAAGACTGGAGTGTATCACTAACCCCAATTCATTCATTTAGTGATTGCTATCTTTCTGCATTAATGATAGGTTTTTCCTTGCAGGTAGAACTGAAGTGTGATGCAACAGATAGCTTTGATTTTAATAGCTGACGATGTATAAATATCAAGGCAGTTTGTAGACAGAAGCTCTTGCCGTTCTAAATAAGATCGAATTAAGACCCTTTTCACAAGACTCAATGCTGTAACTTGCTGAAAATGTTAAGGGCTGGGCAGGAACATCTCTTAGGATTTCTTTATCTACAAGTCTAATCACAGCACCCACAACCTTCCTGGAATTCAGTGCCCCACAGGATCAGACTGTCATACCAGTGTCAAGAATTTATTACAATGACTTGCTCTGAAGGGCAGATCCAGTCTGCAAGGGAGCTAAATGTCCTGTAAAGCAGCCAGTGTAAGTACACCATGTCTTTGTAGAGTCAGGCCCTTCAGTTAGTTTTACTAACTATTGAATTCTTATTATTGAATTCTATGATTCTATGATTATAGCTTTGCCTGAGAGATTTTATGATTATATTCTAATCTATAGATTCTAATCTATATTCTAATCTATACTCTAATCTATAGATTAGAATATAATAATAATATAATAATTCTATTATATTCTATTATATTCTATTATTATAGCTTTGCACTGAGCTGCAAGAGACGTGGCTGTAGCATTTTCCTACAGCAAGGTTCTGCCAAGTGACGATACCAGCCCATGTGCCAATTCAGTAGTGCAAGGTACTTCACTCTGTTTCCCTCCTTCTAATTTGCTCTGCCCTCAGGGAGAAACTGTTGCAAGGAGTATCCCTGTTTTACTGGCACACCAAACTATGGAAAATTTCTGCTAGTTATTGTAGTCAGAAGTCTCAGTCTCACTGGTGGTGCCAATGACAAAGTCTGCTCAAGTTTGCTGAGACAACACACCAGTCCTGAATTGCTGATTTGAGTCAAGACAGTGAGTCCTGGCTTCCTGGAGAACATTCACAGGTTCAGCTATGCAAAGCTGCAAAAAGAAAGTGCAGGCTGATCAGAAATAGTGATACCTACAGCTTCTGAATTTCTCTTGCTGGAATAAGACTTTGTTTGGAAAAGTGTATTTGTGTTGAGTCAGTGTTAGCACACAGGAAATCTGAGCAAACGAAGTTGTCTCTTGAGCTCAGTGAGGTCTTCCTTTTCATTTGGCAAAGATATAGCTCTCTGAAAGGTACAAGGGAGGGAAGGAGCAGGAAGAAACAAGCCAGAATATTGTCCCATAAAAGGAACCCTAAAAAACATGAAGAAAGTCACAGTCTGCTCACTGGGTAAAGCACTTACTCGCATCTTCAGGTTCAAACTTTGGAGTGTGGAGCTGTCATTTCCCCAACCCAGAGGCCTTTGGATTTCAATGGTAGGGGAAATGGAAGTTTTCAAACCCTCTGTAGTGAGAGATGGTCTAATGTACTGCAGTCACACATGCCATTTTATTCAACTGCAGTAGATTCTACTACTTTGTGATTGTTATGTGATTCATACTCCTCCATTAAATCAATTTTTAGAATTAGTTTTCCAGAACAGATTTGTCTGTATATGAACCTGCAGGTGTGTTTCTGGTGGAATACGCAACATTTTCTTTGCAGACTGAAGCCTTTGGTGTCTGAAAGTTGCAAAAACCAGAAAAAGTCAGCCTTTTTACCTTTTTGTATCATTATGACAATTAAAATTTGAAGATGTTTTGATCTGGGATTTCCCAATGTGTTTTTTTAATATGTGTTGGAGATGTGATGATATAGAAAAGACAAGGTTATTGTATATTTAGAAATGCACAATGTAGTAAGGTCGCTGTTTCTTAAAGGCACAGTGTTCTGAATGAGATCATGAGGTAGTCTTAGATACCAACACCTATTCCATTATAATAACAGATTTGATAGTCTATGGGAAATATGCAAAGGCTGTAATTCAGAAAAATACAGTTATTCCCTAAGTATTTCACAGGACCATCGTGACTTTATTAGCTTGATGCCTATCAGAAACCAAGGGCAACCACTTCAAAATATAAGTTAAAAAATGAAACTATACTTCTTTCCCTTTTAAGGTTGATTGTAAAAAGCCCTTGTGCATACACACACTACGTTTATAAAAATAACTACTAACACCCTCTGAAAAAGTCTAATCATATCTCAGATATGTGGCCAATATAGACGGGATTATTTTGCAGCAGTGGGTTAAGCATATTGCTGGCAAAGAACTCCAGGACACACTGATATAAATTCACAGAAACAGGGCTTGCTAATGCAGTAAATGACGACAGCTGCTGTGGCTGCTGAGCTAAAAAGGAGCTCTGTCCAAGAATAATGAGTGTTTCCCCTTGCACTGCAGAAGCGCATGCTTTGCACAGGGGAGTCTGGGTCATAACTCAATCAGCCCTATGTAGTATCCCTCCATTTAGTGCACGGTAACATTTAGATGCATTAATTAGAGGTCTGAAGTTCATCGTGTGCATAGTCAGTGTGAGAATTCCAGTGAGCAGTCCTTGGTATCCAGGTCCTTAGCACAGCTGTGGGGCAGGAGCAGCCCCTGGTCATGCCTGTCTCACCCCAGACTGCAGGAGGCAGGAGCACTCTTGCCCTAAACTGCCAGGGCAAAGAATCCGTTTGGCTTCTTGTTGCAGTCCCTAACAATCTGCCTATTTGTGCTGGTGTTTTTTTGTGGTGTGACTACCTTTCCAGCAGGAACTGGCCTGAGATCACTGGCTTATTCCAGTCTCACCACTGAAAGGCTGCCTGTTTCTTAAAACCATACTCTGTGTGAAATGCATCTTTGTCTATGAAATGGCACGGGCATTACATAAGGACTTTGTGATTTATGGTAGTCAGATAGTGTGTTTGCAGTAGGCAAATCAGTAGACCTTGGGGGATCAGGATTTGTTAGCCCAAGGCTGCCC
Organism: Melopsittacus undulatus; assembly: GCF_012275295.1. Lineage (NCBI taxonomy): Eukaryota > Metazoa > Chordata > Aves > Psittaciformes > Psittaculidae > Melopsittacus > Melopsittacus undulatus. The sequence goes on from NC_047534.1 coordinate 27,160,943, forward strand.
ATCTCCAGGTACATTCATGCTTGCTTGCTTTGTTGAAACACAATAGTTGATGGGACTTAGCTTCTTGAAGAGTGAAAGGCACTCTTTCTACCGCTGTGCAAATCCAAACCAGTGGCTACAGCATAAAAAGCATCAGAAGCCTCTGAAGCTCCTATCAGAGTGATGTGGAAATCTACCTGTGTCACTTCTAGAGCTCAGGCATTGGTAGCAGTCTAACTGTGGTAACATGGAGCACCATGGACGTAAATCTACCCAACTGAGAAGCACTTGAGTCTGTGGTTCCACAAACATTTCTCTCTGTGGCAATTTTTGGCTCTAGCAGGTCATGCTGCCAATGCCACAGGCTGTTTGAGGCAGCCCCTACACTGCCCTCTTTGTCCTGCTTGGAGGGGTGGCAGGAGCATGGGAGCAAGCAGCAGCAAGGTACGGTGGGCATCTTTGACCTGGAGAAATGTGTGTGTAACCACAATCCGAAGGGCAGGATGAATAAGCTTATGTGGAAGCCTGTGACTAAGTCATTCTGGAAAAGAGGCTTTAGGCTCTTTTGGAAAGGTTACCCATTGCTAGCAGGGACTAGATGTCTTAAAGAAAGGGCAAGAGGCCATTTAGTATATTCCTTTACATGTGTAGCATCATGTATAAAAGAAATCACCAGCACAGCTGCTGTCAGCTGGAAGAAGTGAACTTCCATAGCAAGTAATTGATAGCCGTAGAGATTCCTCTGCCCTCTGAAGGGTTTCCTGATGTTCATCTAATCAGTGGCAAGTACAGTATCTCTTGATCTGTGCCAAGAACCTCCCTCTTCTGTTACCAGGACTAAGCCTGTTTCTTGGATGCTAAGGTAACATTTCATAAGTGTTGAAGCTGAAGCAAAACATGAAAAGGTGAGTGTCTGTTACAGGGAATGAGGAAAGAGGTTCATTGTGTCTGTTGCATCAGCTTGACAGAATATTCTGGTGGTGAAACCTTCGTTGCTCATTTCATTGGTCTAGTGGAAGGTGTCCCTGCCCGTAGCAGGCAGTTGAAACTGAATGAGCTTTAAGGTACTAAGGTACCTTCCAACCCAAACCAGCCTGTGTTTCTATGATTTTATGACTGTGTGTTGTCAAAGGGTGTTTGTAATGTGTGAGAGCAGCAAATGAAGATAAAGTCTTGTGAGTAAATTATCCAGCATTAATTAATAACAGCTCAATATCAGTGAAGTTACAAGTATTAGTATACATTGGCATGCATGTTACCAATGTGATACCAGCTGATGTTAAGGTGTGATGCAGTAAATTCATCACAGAATCCTAGAACTGTTTGGGTTGGAAAGGCATTAAAGCTCACCCAGACCCAACCCCCTGCCATGGGCAGGGACACCTTCCACCAAACCAGGTTGCACCAAGCCCCATCCAACCTGGCCTTGAACACTGCCAGGGATGGGGCAGCCACAGCTTCTCTGGGCAACCTGTGCCAGTGCCTCAGCACCCTCACAGGGAAGAACTTCTGCCCAAGAGCTCATCTCAGTGTGCTCTCTGTCAGGTTAAAGCCATTCCCCCTTGTCTTGTCCCTACAGGCCCTTGTCCAAAGCCCTTTTCCAGGTTTCTGGTAGCCCCTTTCGTAACTAGAAGCTGATCTAAAGTCTCCTCAGAGCCTTCTTTTCTCCAGGGTGAACAATGCCTCCAGCCAAGCGGGCCCCATGCTGTGAGCTCATCAGCTGTCATGTGCTAACTCAAATCTGCGTGGAGAGCCTTTATAGTGTGAGCTGGGGGCACTGTTGTTAAGTGCCATGCTTGCATTTGAATCTGTCTTAAAATCAATATTAGTGGACACTGTAGGTGCCTATTCCAGTAGCAGTCTTGCTATCAACCTCTTCTGCTGCTGTGGCAATTTTCCATCATTTTTCCAAAACTGCATGTGATAATATATTTAATGACTATGTTTCTGGTGGAACCAAACAGGTGCTGCAAGGTGGATCTCACATCTAACTGTATAGGGCAGATGTGCAGTTAGGAAACAGGACGTGATATTCCCCAGCATCAGGTAATCCTCATTTTTTGAGGCTATGGAAAGTGCAATGTGAAAGGGGTAAAGACAAAGTGAGAAGAAAGGGAAGCAGCAAGCATGTCCTGAAGCTATGGTGAAGACAAGGCGAGGACAGAATGACTGATTCTCACTGTATAAAATGTGTGTGATAAAAGCAAAGCACATCAGCAACTAGAAAATAAGCAAAACCAGGATCTGAGAAATTACCCTTTTGCAGGCTATAGAGCCAAGTTCAGATTCTTTCAGGAACTAATTCCATTTACATCAATGAGAGGAGAAAATTCCTACTCACACTGAAATAAGTGATTTCCATTGCTGAATTACAGGTTTATGTACTCCAACATATGGCCCATGTCCCCCTGACCCCACCAGAAACACAGTTGCACAGCTTGTCATAGCTGGTTTACTGTGTTGGATTGGCAGGATTTCCAGGTCTGGGATAGAAACTTTCTGTTCTATAACCCCACCTTTTATTCAGCCTTTCTGGTACATACAGAAGGACATCCCTTCCCTGCACGCATAGCACACCATGAGTGAAATTCTCAGTAATGTAACAAAGAACAGATCAGCCTCTTAGAATCATAGAATGGATTAGAAAGGACCTTCAAAGAACTTGGGTTTCTCTGTATTAGTTTTCATGCATACAGCATCCAGGTTTTGGCAGCAGGTAGGATATGCAGGCTTGCATTCATTATGTACATGGGCTTGTATCCTCCTGCATGAACTTACTTAAACAGCAGCATTTTAGATTTAGCTTAACTGTCTGTCACATGAACTCAGCTCTTTCACAAGAGTGGTGTACAGCTCCATCCATTAGCATCCTTCTGACCTACTGCAAGAATTCTTGAAACAAAAGACATTTTTAAAATAAGTGAAAAATCATAAACAAATTATTATATAATAGCATCATGAATTCAAACTTTATTAATATTTGCTCAAATTTTTCTATAATTCCTCTGTAGAGCCAGGTATGTCCACATTCACACACACACGTAAAGAGATTTAAAATCATAGAATCATAGAATAGTTAGGATTGGAAAGGACCTTAAGATCATCTAGTTCCAACACCCCTGCCATGGGCAGGGACACCTCACACTAAACCATATCACCCAAGGCTCTGTCCAACCAGGTCTTGAACACTGCCAGGGATGAAGCATTCACAACCTCCCTGGGCAACCCGTTCCAGTGCCTCACCACCCTCACAGTAAAGAATTTCTTCCTTACATCCAGTCTAAACCTCTGCTGTTTAAGTTTCAACCCATTACCCCTTGTCCTATCACTACAGTCACTAATGAAGAATCCATCCCCAGCATCCCTATAGGCTTCCTTCAGATACTGGAAGGCTGCTATGAGGTCTCCACGCAGCCTTCTCTTCTCCAGGCTGAACAGCCCCAACTTTCTCAGCCTGTCTTCATATGGGAGGTGCTCCAGTCTCCTGATCGTCCTCGTGGCCCTCCTCTGGACTTGTTCCAACAGTTCCATGTCCTTGTTATGTTGAGGACACCAGAACTGAACACAATACTCCAAGTGAGGTCTCACAAGAGCAGAGTGAAGGGGCAGGATCACCTCCTTTGACCTGCTGGTCACGCTCCTCTTGATGCAGCCCAGGATATGGTTGGCTTTGTGGGCTGTGAGTGCACACTGCAGCCAGCTCATGTTCATTTTCTCATTGACCAACACCCCCAAGTCCTTCTCCACATGACTACCATGAATTTCCTTTTTGCCCAACCTGTAGCTGTGCCTGGGATTGCTCCCACCCAGCTGTAGAACCTTGCACTTGGCATGGTTAAACTTCACGATGTTGGCATCAGCCCACCTCATAAGCGTGTCAAGGTCCCTCTGGATGGCATTCCTTCCCTCCAGCGTTTCAACCGAACCACACAGCTTGGTGTCATCGGCAAACTTGCTGAGGGCACACTCAATCCCATTGTCCATGTCACTGACAAAGATGTTAAACAAGACCGGTCCCAACACCAATCCCTGAGGGACACCACTCGTTACTGGTCTCTAGCCAGACACTGAGCCATTGACCACAACAATTTGTGTGTGCAGCCATCCAGCCAGTTCTTTGTCCACTGAGTGGTCCACCTATCAAATTGATGAAACCCCAATTTAGAGACAAGGATGTCATGTGGGACAGTGTTGAACGCTTTGCACAAGTCCAGGTAGATGACATCAACTGCTCCATCCCTGTCCATCAGTTCTGTAGCCCCATCATAGAAGGCCACCAAATTGGTCAGGCAGGATTTCCCCTAGTAAAGCCATGCTGGCTGTCACCAAGCACCTTGTTGTTCTTCATGTGCCCTAGCATGCATTCCAGGAGAATCTGCTCCCAGATTTTGCCAGGCACAGAGGTGAGACTGACTGGTCTCTAATTCCCTGGATCATCCATTTTCCACTTCTTGAAAATGGGGGTTATATTTCCCTTTTTCCAGTCATCAGGAACTTCACCTGACTGCCATGATTTTTCAAATATGATGGCCAGTGGCTTTGCAACTTCATTCACCAGCTCCTTCAGGACCCGTGGATGGATTTCATCAGGTCCCATGGACTTGTGTACATTCAGGTTCTTAAGATGGTCTCGAACCAGATCCTCTCCTACAGTGGGCCTAAGTTCTTCAATCTCACAGTACCTGCATCTGCCTTCCAAGACTCGGGTGGTGCGGCCATAGCCTTTGCCAGTGAAGACCAAGGCAAAGAAGTCATTGAGAACCTCAGCTTTCTCCAAATCCTGTGTAGCCAGTTCTCCTGATAGCTTCCAGAGGGGGCTCACCTTGTCCCTAGTATGTCTTTTATTCGCTATGTACCTATCAAATTGCTTCCTATTATCCTTAACATCCCTTGCCAAGTTTAGTTCCAACTGGGCCTTAGCTTTCCTAGTCTGGTCCCTAGCTTCCTGGAAAACATCCCTGTATTCATCCCAGGCTGCCTGTCCTTCCTTCCACCTTTTAGAAGCCTCTAATTTCCCCCTTGAAGTTTCCTCCGCAGATCCTTGTCCATCCAAGGAGGTCTCCTGGCCCTCCTGCTGCACTTCCTTCTAGTTGGGATGCAACACTCCTGAGCTTGTAGCAGGTGATCCTTGAATATTAACCAAGAGTCTTGGGCCCCCCTTCCTTCTAGGGCTATATCCCATGGAACCTTGCTAAGTAGGTTCCTGAAGAGCCCAAATTCTGCTCTCTTGAAGTCCAGGGCAATGAGCTTACTGCATGCTCTTCTCACTGTCCTGAGGACCTCGAATTCGACCATCTCGTGATCACTGCATCCAAGACTTCCCTGGAGAGTCACATTTCCAACGAGCCCTTCCCTGTTGGTGAGCACGAGGTCAAGCGTGGCACCTCTCCTCGTCGGCTCCTTTATTGCTTGCAGAAGGAAGTTGTCTTCCACACAATCGAGAAACCTCCTGGATTGCCTGTGCCATGCTGTACCATCCCTCCAACGGATATCAGGGTGGCTGTGAAGACAGAGTAAGAGAGCTGGGCTTGTTCAGCCTGGAGAAAAGAAAGTGCCAGGGAGACCTCAGAGCAATTTCCAGTGCCTGAAGAGACTACAAGGAAGCTGGAGAGGGCTTTGGACAAGGGCCTGTAGGGACAGGACAAGAGGGAATGGCTTTAACCTGACAGAGAGCACACTGAGATGAGCTCTTGGGCAGAAGTTCTTCCCTGTGAGGGTGCTGAGGCACTGGCACAGGTTGCCCAGAGAAGCTGTGGCTGCCCCATCCCTGGCAGTGTTCAAGGCCAGGTTGGACAGGGCTTGGTGCAACCTTATTTGGGGGAAGGTGTCCCTGCCTGGGGCAGGAGGTTGGAACTGGGCGAGCTTTAAGGTACCTTCCAGCCCAAATCAGTTTGTGATTCTATGATGATTCTATATATGTATGTGTGTGTGAATTTATATACACACAGGTATGTGTGTTCCACATATATATACATATGTATGATTGCCTAGAATGCATATAAAATGGCAACATTTCTGTGCAATGTTCTCTGAGCTATTTTGGGGTTCATCAGTGATATGTCATTATTGATTATTTATTTGTATTACAGAACTGCCTTACAGAACCTAACTGAAGCTAGTATCCAATTGTTTTGACCAGTCTTCAAATGGTCCCTACTTTCATGTAAATATTTTAGAGAAAAGGTGAAGAGAAAGACATACAAACCACAAAGCAGGCTGCTGGTTTAGCTAGAAATAAGTTTTAATGTCCTGACTAATACTTTCTGATTCTCCCTGTCTTCATATATTTCAGTGCAATCAATCACGCATCAGTAACAGAATTTGTCTGAATTAACATTATCACAGATTGCTCTGATGCTCAGCCATGTGGGGCTTCAAGCGTTTGATGGCAGCCTTCAGAAACTCCTGCTCTCCTGGATTTCAGAGTCCTCACACTGAATTTACTCTGCCTGTGCTGTGATTAGATCAGTCTGTGACCAGGCCTTGCCCTCAGCCCTCAGTCCAAGGTCCCTCTGAAGTTCCAAAGATGTGAGTTGCGGTTTATTCCTAATATTCCTCATTTTCACATGCTTGTTACCATACAGGTTCCAGAAGAAGCTTCAAGTGGAAGTGCCAGAATCTTATTAGGGCAAGATGTTGTCCTTTAAGTCCATGAGGAGGTCTGGTGAGATTGTAAAGATAGCAGCATTCTCCTACAGAAGGCTGAGAGGTGAAGGAAGCGGACAAGATGGAAAAGTTAATAGGAAGAAGGAAAAGCATAAAAGAGGTACAGTGCATGGGAACTTTAGAGTAACCTTTAAATGATTATTTTTATTGCACTTATACTTTTCATTGCTTCTTGAGGATTCACAATGGAAGCTTGAAAGAGTTCACAGCTTGATTTTTTTAATGTTTTTCTTCTTGTTCTGTATCTCAAGGTTTTTGTGTACACAAAGTTATTGCCAACACATCTAAATTAGTTTAGAGTGATTTTGACATATTAATATACAATCCCTCTCCTACAGACACCCAAAACCTTATCAACACCTGGGGAACACTCTTCAACTGATGCATTCATTTTCAGTAGCTCTAGTTTCTGTCCATAAAAAATACTCAAAGTGGCAAAGCCCTTGCTGGCAGGCAGGCTCTTAAAATGTCAGGAAGATAGAGATGAGGGAGGGGAGAGAGAGTGGAACTTTATAGGCAATACTTGCATGTGCTAAATAAAAAAAGGGGGGGGGGGGGGGGCGAAGAGGGAGAGGATTTATTTCCCTGCCTCAAATTCCCTTTGCAGGTCACCTTTAAAGGAAAATATTTTTTTTAATGCACATGTATTAAATGTGCTCATGTTCAGTTATGATTGCTGTTTAATGAAGAGGATATTCATTACATTTAAGTTCATTGAGCTCAGAGAAACAGCTCGAAAAATATTTTAAGCGTTCATTATACACAAGTGAAGAAACAAGTGTGTATGTGTATGTGTTTATGTGTGTGTGCACATGTTTATTAAACACCGTTATCTGAGAGAGGGCCCTTACAAGGACATATATGCATGATGGATTTAAAATAACAGAGTAAGAGGTGAAAATAAATCCAAAGACCAAACAGAAACAGACTAGAAGAGAAAATAGGAACAAACTGGGAGGAAGTTATGCTGAAATCTGGCTATATGCCATACTAGTTATTCACGTTTCCAGATTAAGAGAAACCAATTTGGTTACTTCTTCTTTTGCTCTTTAATTGAAACCAGATACACCTCAACTCAAGGAGATGTTTAAACATGTGCTTAACTTTAAGCGTATAAATAACCCTAGTGAAGCTGGCTTACTGAGCATTCAGAAAAGCCTAAATTAATAAAAACATTGGTGTAGTTAAAAAGATCAACAAGTTCTAGTTTAGTAGAGAGGAGAAAATAACTATTGCATTTATATATATTTAATTATGTAGGTGAAGAAGAGGAAGCTTGTAGGAATACATATGAGTAAGAAGCTTAAAATTGCAGAAGAATAAGGGAAACATGAGAACAGGCAGATCTGTATTTACCAGGCTCAGTTTTTAATATATTAGGCAGAAAAACTGAACAGTACTAACCTTTTTCACTAGCTGAAGATAGTAGAACAATCAGGCAAAAGGGATAGAACTGGCTTTACTTCAGAAAAAAAAATCATATTGTGTAATGAGTATAGGGATCATTAAATGTTATTGGAAAATAATCATAGAATCATAGAATAGTTAGGATTGGAAAGGAACTTAAGATCATCTAGTTCCAACCCCCCTGCCATGGGCAGGGACACCTCACACTAAACCATGTCACCCAAGGCTCTGTCCAACCGGGTCTTAAACACTGCCAGGGATGAAATATTCACAACCTCCCTGGGCAACCCATTCCAGTACCTCACCACCCTCACAGTAAAGAATTTCTTCCTTATATCCAGTCTAAACCTCTGCTGTTTAAGTTTCAACCCGTTACCCCTTGTCCTGTCACTACAGTCACTAATGAATAGTCCCTCTCCAGCATCCCTGTAGGCCCCCTTCAGATACTGGAAGGCTGCTATGAGGTCTCCAGGCAGCCTTCTCTTCTCCAGGCTGAACAGCCCCAACTTTCTCAGCCTGTCTTCATACAGGAGGTGCTCCAGTCCCCTGATCATCCTCGTGGCCTCCTCTGGACTTGTTCTAACAGTTCCATGTCCTTTTTATGTTGAGGACACCAGAACTGAACACAATACTCCAAGTGAGGTCTCACGAGAGCAGAGTAGATCACCTCCTTTGACCTGCTGGTCACACTTCTTTTGATGCAGCCCAGGATACGGTTGGCTTTCTGGGCTGTGAGTGCACACTGCTGGCTCTTGTTCATTTTCTCATTGACTAACACCCCCAAGTCCTTCTCCACATGACTACCATGAATTTCCTTTTTGCCCAACCTGTAGCTGTGCCTGGGATTGCTCCCACCCAGCTGTAGGACCTTGCACTTGGCATGGTTAAACTTCACGATGTTGGCATCAGCCCACCTCATAAGCGTGTCAAGGTCCCTCTGGATGGCATTCCTTCCCTCCAGCGTTTCAACCGAACCACACAGCTTGGTGGCATCAGCAAACTTGCTGAGGGCACACTCAATCCCATTGTCCATGTCACTGACAAAGATGTTAAACAAGACCGGTCCCAACACCAATCCCTGAGGGACACCACTCGTTACTGGTCTCTAGCCAGACACTGAGCCATTGACTACAACAATTTGTGTGTGCAGCCATCCAGCCAGTTCTTTATCCACTGAGTGGTCCACCTATCAAATTGATGACACTCCAATTTAGAAACAAGGATGTCATGTGGGACAGTGTTGAACGCTTTGCACAAGTCCAGGTAGATGACATCAACTGTTCCACCCCTGTCCATCACTTTTGTAGCCCCACCATAGAAGGCCACCAAATTGGTCAGGCAGGGTTTCCCCTTAGTGAAGCCATGCTGGCTGTCACCAAGCACCTTGTTGTTTTTCATGTACCCTAGCATGCCTTCCAGGAGAATCTGCTCCCAGATTTTGCCAGGCACAGAGGTGAGACTGACTGGTCTGTAATTCCCTGGATCATCCATTTTCCCCTTCTTGAAAATGGGGGTTATATTTCCCTTTTTCCAGTCATTGGGAACTTCACCTGACTGCCATGATTTTTCAAATATGATGGCCAGTGGCTTTGCAACTTCATTCGCCAGCTCCTCAGGACCTATGGATGGATTTCATCAGGTCCCATGGACTTGTGCATGTTCAGGTTCTTAGGATGGTCTCGAACCAGATCCTCTCCTACAGTGGGCCTAAGTTCTTCAATCTCACAGTACCTGCATCAGCCTTCCAAGACTCGGGTGGTGCGGCCATAGCCTTTGCCAGTGAAGACCGAGGCAAAGAAGCCATTCAGAACCTCAGCCTTCTCCAAGCTCTCCCAAAAGTTTCCGGACGGGGCCTACATTGTCCTTAGCCTGTTTTTTAGCCGCTACATACCTATAACATCCCTTGCCAAGTTTAGCTCCAATTGGGCCTTAGCTTTCCTAACTTGGTCCCTAACTACCCTGACAACATCCCTGTATTCATCCCAGGCCACCTGTCCTTCCTTCCACCTTTTATAAGCCTCTTTTTTCCTGTGAATTTTTCTCAGCAGCTCCTTATCCATCCAAGGAGGTCTCCTGGCCCTCCTGCTGCACTTCCTTCTAGTTGGGATGTAACACTCCTGAGCTTGTAGCAGGTGATCCTTGTATATTAACCAAGAGTCTTGGGCCCCCCTTGCCCTCTAGGGCTATATCCCATGGAACCTTGCTAAGTAGGTTCCTGAAGAGCCCAAAGTCTGCTCTCTTGAAGTCCAGAGCAGTGATCTTACTGCATGCTCTTCTCACTGTCTTGAGGACCTTGAATTCGACCATCTCGTGATCACTGCATCCAAGACTTCCCTGGAGAGTCACATTTCCAACGAGCCCTTCCCTGTTGGTGAGCACGAGGTCAAGCAGGGCACCTCTCCTCGTCGGCTCCTCTATTGCCTGCAGAAGGAAGTTGTCTTCAACACAATCGAGAAACCTCCTGGATTGCTTGTGCCAGGCCGTACCATCCCTCCAACAGATGTCAGGGTGGTTGAAGTCCCTCATGAGAACAAGGGCCTGTGAGCGTGAGACTTTTCCTATTTGTCTGTAGAGTTCTTCATCCACAGGTTTCTCTTGATCAGGAGGTCTGTAACATAATAACTTTATTAAAGTTCCAACAGCAGCTTATTAAACATAAACTACTGAAATCAGAGATAAGATGTTCAGGCTCTGTATAACTTTTATAGAATTTCAGAGACTGGTTTCGGTTGGAAGGGGCCTTAAAGCTCATCCGATTCCAACACCCTGCCATGGGCAGGGTAACCTTCCCCCAGACCAGGTTGATTCAAGCCCCATCCAATCTGGCCTTGAGCACTGCCAGGGATGGGGCAGCCACAGCTTCTCTGGGCAACCTGTGCCAGCGCCTCAGCACCCTCACAGGGAAGAACTTCTGCCTTATATCTAACCTGAACTTCCCCTGTTTAAGTTGAAACCATCACCCCTTTGATTTGTTTGTTTGTTTAATATATTCCTATATCTGTACCCAGGGATTCTAAAGGAGCTCAGTGGTTTTCTGGAGTAGCAGTGCAATAGGTATCAACTAGGCATAAGCTTCCACAAACACTAAGTGGCAAATGCCATCTATGATTATATTAAAACTAAGCTGTCAAATAAGGATTTAAAATGTGTGAACTTTCTGCACTTCCCTCCAATAACATGGTGAAAATTAATGTAGGTTCTGTATTGCTGCAAATTTTGAAAGCAGAGAACAGATAGTCTGACAAATAGATGTACCACAAAAACTAGTTGCTGCTAATGGCTCAGGGAGAACTGATTATCAAATAGTATTATTTTACATGTATACACCGTATTACTTTATTAGCCCAGTACCTTCTAATTTTTAAGTAACTGTCATTCTGGCAACAGCACAGTGAGAGGAGGTTTGATTACTTTTCGATCCTGACAACAGGAATCTTACTGGAGATAAGTAGCAAAACCTCCTTGAACCCCAGAGATCACCAATTTTAATGAATAATCAAAAGGCTGTTGTGTCCAGAGGATGCTATGCTTGAGTTTATGTGGGATATCAAAGCTGAGATTGATACTGGACTGGTCTTTACATATCAGTGGAGGCAGCTACCAAAAAAAAAAATCATTTAATTGCTTTTCTTCTTGTTTTTCTCAACTGCACCATCATTTTTTCATAGTAACAATCATAATATGTAGATTACTGATATTCCTTCACCTGAAAACTTCAGTGAGGCTGAAGGTATTTACGTTTGGTCAGACATTCAGGGGCTAAAGTATTTTTCTTCTTTGGAGACTGAGCCAAAAGCTGATGGTATCTTCTTTGGTCCTTCCCAAATCTGATAATTTAAACAAGGAATAGATGATGTTTCTCAGCTCCTTACTCACTTCCTTGAAAGAAACAGTATTGATTTATAAGCTGCTGAAATACTTAAGTATTGTATGGAGACATCAGAAGAATGGGGATCAGACTATGTAGGTAGAGAGCTATAAAACATGCTTGTTACTGGTTTAGTTGCATGAATTCAGGTTTCTGAACAGGCTGCTCTTGTCCTCTGGAGAAAGAAAGAAAAGCAAATGCACTATTGCAAGGAAATAAATTTAAAGGCGCAACAGCAGAGAAAATAAATCTTAGCATTAATTTAGTGGCATCTTTATTGATTCTGTGTATTTTGGTTCAAAAGAGAATGTTTGGAAAATTAGTGCTTTCTTTTGTATCTGCATTGCCAAACTGGCTATAGGTTGCCAGATACATTCAATGGCTCTTTAAGGAGCTGTCTGTGGATGTAGACAGCTCATAGCATGTCGGTCCTTAGTTTTCTCAGAATCTACTGTTTGTCAGAAATTCATAGGAGTTAAAAAACCTGCAAGTAACCCAGAGATTCAGTGGAAGAATTACAGTTGGCTGCTTGAGCCTCTAACTGCTCAGTGTCCTTGGCAAGAACACAGAGCCACATCATTCAATATCTTGAGCCCTAACCTGCGATAATCCATGCTGTTTAATCCTTCATAGAGTTGTTGATATGCCATCACAATTTATTTTAAAATGGTATTCTTTAGTACTAACCTCATTCCTAATCATTCATATTAATGGTAGCATTAATTAGGGCATTATTTGCCTCACATGTGACACTGAAGGACTTGAAAGTAAGTGTGTATCAGAGAAGACAGCATTAAATGTGAATGGTACATACAGTATGGAAAATGGAAGAGACCAATATTAAACTTTTAATAGAATTAACTTGCAGCAAAACTTTCCCACAGGCAATAGAACTGTGGTATTTTTAGCTGGTTGAGGCCAACATATGTTAAGAATAGCATTCACTGCAGTGGGAAAATACACAATTTCTATTACTGGGCAGTCAGAATAACAGCACACTGATGATACACTGGTATAAAATATGTAATTATCTAGTATGCAAAAGAATAAATCACATAAACTGTTTACAGTAGGAATTGTGAAAGGACAATGACACATTGTTGTCTTCTTTGTCTAGCAAGGATAAAGTTTGGCTTACAAAATTGCAAAATCTAATTCATGGTGTTTATGTGATGCTTCCTGCAAGAAGACTCTGATAAGATATTTTTTTTCTTTCTAATAAATTAGGTCAGATATTAGCTTGGTTATAATGACAGAACTGGATAAAATTAGAAAGATGTTAGCTTGGATAACACCTTGTGTTTCTTCATGTTGTATCATTAGCGTAAAATTATACAGAATAGTCGTCCTTTCCCATGCAGCTGCAGCAAACGGCAATTTTACTTCCAGAACCATCACTGGATTGGAACTCATAGGATGCAAAATTCATAACCCTACCAGAAGTGAAGCCAGGCACTTTCAGAGCTATGCATGGAGTGATTATTCTTATTACAGAACTACTAGTCCATCGTATTAATAATTATTAATAATGCAGAGAACAAAGGATTTGCGTGTCCTTATCTCTCATCACATGTAAAACTAGTTTTAATTGATAAGCCCCGTCTGTTCCGTGTGCTCTTATTGTATCACTAGAAGTTGTAAAAATAGGGTGAAATCAATATTTGTTATCTGCCCTCCTTGGTAGCAAAGAAAGACCTAAGCTTCAGGATTAGTGGGCAAATATGAAGAGGATTTCTTTGTGATACAAATCTGTATTAATTGATTTTTCTTGATGTGGATTAATTGCAGTTCTTTATTAGGAATAATATCACAAATAAACTATAGACAAGTATAGATTGCTAAGCCTAGATTTCAACTGAATGAGGCTAATCAATATCTAAGTCTGTAATTTAAAGCAATTCATTAAAGCCTAAGGAAAAGCTATGTGAGAAATGTCTCATCTGGAGCCTTACAGGAGTTTTTCCCTAAATGGAATAAATACATTTGTAATATATAATTATTGCAGATTAAGCTTGCTCAAATGCTTTTCACTTGCCATCTATTTTGCTGAGGGTGAGGAGAAACACCTTTGTTGTGGTACCAACATCCTGACGGGCAAGAGCCCCCCTCTGTGTTCACCATCAGGCTTTCAATCCAGGAGGACAGCTGTCATGTGGTGCAACACCTCAAGTAGCTCTTCACCATTTTGGGACTGAAAGTGTTCATCTTCTCATTGTAATGTAACATCTTTCACTCACTGTGGTTTCTGATTGCCTACACTAAACAAGAGAAGTCTACTTCAGTTTTGGCCAACATGTTTAAGCACAAATGACAGCCATAGAGCACAGTCTATAAACTACTGCTCTGCCAACAGGTAGGGAGGACTGTTTCCCATGGGAGCACCAGTCTCTGGCCCCAGCATGAGAGGAAGGGGAAGGGAATTCTTCCATGAGGGAAGGATTGTCCAGCTAGAGCCACTCCTGGTTATGCCTTCTGCTGGGAACTTGCAAGCTGCCTTTGGGTGCCAGCTCTTCACTATCACCCCTGTACCTTTGTGCTGGGTTTGGGAGTGCTCAGCACACACCTGGGACTCTTGGAACTACTTGTGCCTAAAACGTAGACTCACAAAGGACTAATTTTCATCAGTTTTGTATAGTAGATACATTTTGTGTCTTGCAGGTCAGTAAGAACTTCCCTTGTCTATTTTACATGTAATTAGACAGTAGATCACATACGACTTGAGGTTGAAGTTAGCCAACAATTACAAAAACTACCAGGAGAGCTTAGTGCATGTGTTAATTTACATTTTTCATGTACAGCCACACAATGTGTGTAGCGACGTCTGTACTACCATGGCTTTAGACAGAGGTTGGGTATCTATAACAACTTACACGCTCTTCAGTCTTTGACTGGACTCATAACTCTTGCTCTCAGTTCAGCCAAATGTATAGTTCAGGTTCTGATCTTAAGCATCCATTTGAAGTTAAATAAATGAGCAACCCTTATTAAAATTCCTACTAATAACCAGCCTTCAGGAAATTATTTTAGTGACCTTTAGTGAGTGTGTATTATGCAAAATGAATTCCAGGATTCTGTGACTTAAGAGCTTTCATAATATAAACTGTATCATAAAAGAAGGAAAGCGGCTGTAGCTCTTAATTAATATGATTGCTATAATACTTGAGACAGATCCTAGGTTTAGAAGCACTAAATGAAAAACCTAGGACAGATAAAACACCTAAGTCAGTTTAACAACAATAAACAGAAAAGATTCATTTCAAAATAATACTATAATGAGTGTATTCTGAAAATACTCTTACATATTCTCATATGATCATCCTGGGCACATGCGTGGATAAGACAGAAACACTCTTCAAGCATGTACCAGTAGCTCTGTCTAGTTCAAATTGTAGCACTTACCAAATTCCTGAACTTCTTTGAAGTTGCAAAGGAGATCTGTTTGCCTTAGTAGTTTCATGAATGTTGCACTTAAAATGCTTCCTTTGTTTTGCTTAAGAAATTTGGGTTTAGAGTTAGAAATTCCAAATTCCTATATATTTCTATATTTCTGTAAGTCTCAGCTTACAAGTTAGTGTGGCTACAGCAGGGATAAACACAAACCGTTTCTGCTGGAAAACTGACCACAACCATCTTTACAGTGGAATAAGCAAGGCAAAATGTTCTGTCAGCCCTCCAGTGTGCGTGTGATGCTCACCAATGCTGGTATCACTCCAAGCTTTGTCCTTTTTTTCCCTTTGCCTAGGCTAGTATCTGCTCTCTGGATACCACCTTGACTTCCAGTGCTGCAGCCTCCATGTTCCTCCTGGGGAGATAATAGACTCTCACTGTGAAGATATCATAGGCTGTTAACTCACATGCAGTAAAGATAACCAGGTATTCAGCTTGGTTAAATGACTTGACATTGACATCTGATTCTTATAAAAGTAGTTTGTCCTTGTCCTTGTATTGTTTTGACAGCTGAATTATCTAAACCTGACCTAGCTAACTACCTCTTCCAGGCAATACTTAGCCTGATTTGGGACTGATTTTCTGTGTATTAGTAGTCCCTTGACACTACCCTATGGGAAATATTTATACTAAGCATATTTAATTGCTATAGAAATAATGGCCTACAGAGGACAGAATTACTTTTTCTCAGTCATTTATATTTCTTAGACCTTTTCTCAATCCCATGCTGCTTCTATAGCAGCACCATAAATCAAAGCCTAAATCTGAAGATGTGTGAAAATGGTAGGGCACAAATACATCCAGGATAGACTGCTCTTGCATTTGACAGCTAACAAAGCCAAGAGAATAAACATAATAATAAGTCGGTGTGCCCTGTATTTGGCTTAGATTATCTGAGGGCCATCTGAATAAACTCTCAATTGAAACAGGAAGCCCTGGGATTAGATCTTTCACATTCCTTTGACTCTCATTTTCCAATTGTTTAAGTTTTTCAGTGACACCATCACATGTTCATTGATGTTCCATTTTGGCCTTGACTGTGCCAGATCCACCCAGAGAAGTCAGAAGCCAAGAACAAATTTGGTCTAAATTATGAATGGGTTTTCCTTCAGGCATTCTTATACATATGGTCTTGTAGTAAAATGTAGTAAAAAGAATGGGTTTTCCTTGAGGCATTCTTATACATACGGTCTTGTAGTAAAATGCAGACAGTTCTGAGGTTTTGTAGAAATGGTCTTAAGACAGGGTACTTCAAGTTCATCAGGCTTCTTGAGCAGGTAGACATAGTACAAGTGCACATGTACACACCCCCTTAAATCAAGGATACCAACAACAGATAAATTACTGTAAAAATGCACTAAAAGGTGTCTGTATTTTTTCTTTATTTCCAAACTAGAAAACTGTCACAGCTGACTACATAGGGAGAGATTTTGCTCGTTTTCTAGTCTCTGATATTAGCCTGGTAGTGCAAAGGGAACATAGTACTACACAAAAAGTGGCATGGTGTAGCAACAAGTTCAGCTCCTTTTCGTCTCCTATTCTCTCCTTTTCCCCCATTCCCCTCCCCACCCCTCTTCTCTCCTCCCCTTGTCGTCTGACCAAAACTCCTTATTCTTTGGGAACAAGAGAGGGAGTTGGGATGAGTGTTAAGAAGGCTAGACTTTCTCAATCTTACATGTGTCCTGTCCATTTTAAGTTTGGGACTGGTTGTCAAGGAAAGCAAACCTATATCCACCCATCTATTTTTCTTGTGCAAAAGATTTCAATTGCACAGTTTGGCTCTCAGCATTAACATCATAGTTTAGAGAGGAAAGGGTGTTCTGGAATGGTCAAACAGAGAAAGTAATCCACGTATTTGCATTTTTGTGCTATTAGTGGTGCCGCATTCAGAACAGCTCTCTGGTCTGAGGAGGGATTTGCAGGGTAACTGCATTTTTGTAGGTTTCCTTTGAAACAGAAACAAAACAGAAAAAGCCACAGCAAACCACAATTTTAAAAATAGGATGCTTTAAGATGCCTCCTGAAAGTCACAGGCTGTCCTTATATCCTTCAATTTTTGGAATTCTTCAGGAGTGAGAACAGAGTTGGTTGTCAACAGAGTGCTGTTCACAGAAATGGGGCAGAGAAATGAAAGAAGGCTCGCTATTGTTTTTTGATGTGGTGTAGGCTTCAAGAATGCCTTGGGAATGCAGTGCCTGCATGGCAGACAGAAAGAGAGGGCTTTGTGCAGAGACACTGAGGCAGAATGTCAATCATATAAATAACTATTATCTCATTTTTTATCTTAATCATTGTTATCACACTCCTTCAACTGCAGTCCATAAGGATCCTTAATTATCATTTGCTGGAAAGTAGAATCCTAGAATGGTTTGGGTTGAAAGGGACCTTAAAGCTCATCAAGTTCCAACTCCCTGACATGGGCAGGGACACCTTTCAGCTTCCACAGACCAGGTTGCTCCAGGCCCCATCCAGCCTAGCCTTGAACACTGCCAGGGATGGGGCAGCCACAGCTTCTCTGGGCACCCTGTGCCAGCTCCCTTCTGTCTCAGCCAATCTCCCTTCTGTCAACTGGTGACTAATGGAAGCTGTCCAAATAGTGCATGCAGGGGTGCTGAGCTACCATGAAGTGGGGAACAGTGCATCATACCTCCACGCCTTCTGCTTTGTATCACTTTCTGACATAGTCTTGATCATACTTTATGAGTAGGTAACATACAACCACCCTGCTCTGCTGCCACTTAGAAACAACATTGTTTTTCTTAAGATACAGATGTCTATATCATTTCCCGTAAGAACATACATGGCTTGGAATATTCATAATTGAAAAAGGAAAATATTGGCTAATGGAAAGCTCCACACTAATGCAAATGTAAAAAACATGCTTTATCTCACAATGGTTAACATTTTGTCCGGGTGCAATGATCTAAGAGCACTGTTATGAAATTCCTCAAAGCCCTGCACAAAATAGAGGCAACATGCCTGAAAAGGGTGCATTAGTGATTAAAATAATCTTACTCTTTAAGCAAATTAATGCTCCAAACAGAAGCTTGCAGGGCTGAGAATAACATACCTGTTAGGACCTGAATTCAATTGACCTCCTCTGAAGTCTTGCTTCTCATGGCTAAGTGTTACTTTGTGATGCTTAAGGCAGATCCGCCACTGAGGTAACATATCCTTGGTTTGCTTCCCAGGAATGGGAGGAGATCACATACTGAGAAGACCCACCCTGCTGGGAGGGGTTGAGTCAGTATTTCATTTAGCCTAAACCATGTGCTGTGGAGCAGTCATAAGGGATCTGCTTCAGTGGAGTCATAGAATCATAGAATCAACAGGCTTGGGAAAGACCTTTAAGATCATCAAGTCCCACCATTCCCCAGCACTGCGAAGGCCACCACTAAGCCATGACACGAACGGCCTCGTCTACACAGTTTGTGACCACTTCCAGGTTAATCCCACCCAGTCTTCTGCAAAATTAATTTTAACCGTGTGGTTTTGGAGGGGGGCAGTGGACCATCTAGCCGAATGACAGTGATATTCTTGAGAGAGAGAAGACAGCATGGACAGGAGAAAAAGACAGTGAACAGCTTGGAAAAAGCAGGGTAGCTTGTGCTTCAGCTCCATCTCAAGCTAGCACCCACCTCTGAGCCTCGGTACCTGCTCCAGCACCTCGTAGCTTCAGCTTGTCGTCCTGATTCCCATCTATCTTCTTTGTGGCATAATTTATCCACCATACCTTCTACACTATTTTTCACACTGTTTGAGAAGGCCTTCTTAAATAATCCTTAGGAATGTGGATTTCAGGGCAAATCCTATTCTTTCACCACAGTTCATTCAGTTTAGTGAATAAACCATGGGCCATATCAAAACCTCTGTTTAAATCAGTGGAGCTCTCATCAGTTCCATAAGGCCACACTGACTTGTACCAGCTGAAGATTTATTTTACTCCCCTCAGATTTCTTCTTTGTTTTTATAGCAGCTGTAGCTGTATAGCAGTTAATAACAGCACGTTATTATGATAGAGTTTCCATGATTCACTTTAGGAGTTCAAAGTGCACATAACCAATTGTACTTACCGTTCAAATGCTTTGCTGAAAATCATACTGACTGTAGAAGCAAATCTCATTTTTGTGCAAAAATCCTGTTTAATTGGCTAAAAGTGTCAGTTTCCAAAGTGACCAGAACACAGGAACCTACAGGGTGGATGTACCCTTGTGAATGGCTCATAACTAAAGAAAGATGTATTGTTTCACAAGATTTGGAAATATATTTTTCAGACTAACCCATGAAAAATTACTCAGTTTCATTCTAGAGGATAAAAACCTTCCGAGAAAAATTTTACATCTGTTCTATTTTGGTTGCAAAAACAATAATTTCTCTTTTTTTTTTTTTTCCCATTAAAGCACAATTCAGAATATTTTAATATGAAATCCTGCAAGATCTTACTGAAAATATGCTGTTTCAGTTCCTTGGGGAAGGGAAGAGGGTTGTTTCTTTTGCATTTGCCTCGTGGTGTGAGGGCGTAAAGAGGAAAATTTCTTCTAACAGCAATAGTTTAGTCAAAAACTATTTTAAAAAGAAACATGATTTGACAGAGATAGTGGCCAACTCTTGATTTAGATGTTTTAGCATTTATTAGCACTGTACAAAGCAAACACTCCAGTTGGGGTTCCAAACTACAACAACCAAAACTCTCTGATGACTAACACTTCCTGGCTGCACTTCATGCTGGCTCAGAAATAACAAGACTACTTTTTGTCTAAGCCTGTACTAATGTTATATAAAAGGTTGTGAAAAAGGTCATATAGGTCCATCCACAACCATCCATCTTTTGCATATATGCTTGTGGTAGTTTTTGCTGGTGCCTTTGGGGAGAGTTAATCTAATGCTTAATTAAATCATGTAGTCGAAACATACTTCTCTAGCATGCAGATATTTGCTGCAGTCCCAAAAGAAGGATGAATAATGTTTCCTACTTTGACCACAGAGTGATCTGGTTAAGCATAGTGTCAGTGGACATTGCTACTGGATTCCAGGGAGAAAAACCACCCATGGTGCACTCTGTCCCTGCCACATGTGGCAGGAGGGGGTCCTGCTGGTGGGCAGAGCATGTGATGGCAATCTGGGATGCCCTGATACTGGATCAAGCTGTGTCTCTGGGCCACTTAGGTAGTCATTAATTAAAATGCAGGTGATAATATCCGTATGTCTTTAAGGTGCCTTCCTACCCTAACCATTCTATGATTCTGTGTTATGAAAGACATTTCTGTGTATTGAGGAGGGTCTTTGATCCTCAAATGAAACTGTCAGATAATGACAAATCAAAAACAACAGCTCAAAGCAGGACTACTACATCTGATTTTCTGTAGGACTCTGGACCCAGCAACCCATAGATTCAGAATCATCCTATAAACTCCTCAATGAATAAAGACTGGGGAAGATCTACATGAAAATCCATTTTTTTGCTCAGAAGATATTCTGTCTTCCCATTCCTGCTCCCTCCTTCAATCAGAATAGATTTTTCCTTAATCACTACTAGCATCCCATGTTCCTCCCTCGCTCTTCATTAAGCTCTATATAATGTATTTCCAGCCAACACCGACTGGAAATGTAATACTCCCAGCTGCGCTGCCAGCAGCACTCTGCTGGCCTCAGCTGCTGTTATGGTCCAGCTCCCACAGTTTTTTTTCCACACTGGCGGAAGGCTGGAAATGATGGTAGGCTCCATCTACACCAGCTATACCCAGAGCTCAGGAGAAAGCTGGAAGCGAGGGCTGGAAGGAGTGGACTAGGTCAGAGTTTCCCCCACCTCTGAATTGGTCTCAATGTCCTATGATGAAATACCTTCCATTCTTCCTGCCACAGCACTCTCCCATGGATGCTCAAAACCCGGTATTTTATGGGGAATTGTACTTGGTAAGAAACCATCTCTTCGGAGTTATTCATCTTCCAGCGGGTATCCTTATAATGACCAGATTTTCAGATGGGTTCAGCATTTTACATGTATTTGCCAGATACTCTCTTGAAAAGTTTGATTCTAGTATCCAGAAAGATAAAATGTTATGAATGGAATAAATAACTGTAGAAAAACTTGTTCAGAGAGTCACCATCCTGTCCAAAGGGCCCATTCCCATGTGTACTTCAACACCCATTGAAAAAGTCACTGATGCTTAATGAAACCTATTTTTAAATTTCTCATCAGTTTTACATAGCTATTTTGCTCCATTGTAGTCTGTCCTTTGTTTGCTCTTTGGACATTAAAAGATGGTACCTGCATTTGAAGAGCTCATCTTTGATCCTCACACTGTTCACATCTAAGAGTTTTATGATTCTCTTCAGTCTTCATACTTGAATCCTGTGTTCTGTTCTGGGCCCCTCACTACAAGAGAGACATTGAGGTGCTGGAGCTGCACCAGAGAAGGGCAACGGAGCTGGTGAAGGGCCTGGAGCACAAGTGTGATGAGGGACGGCTGAGGGAGCTGGGGGGTTTAGTCTGGAGAAGGCTCAGGGGGGACCTTATCACTCTCTACAACTACTTGAAAGGAGAATGGAGCCAGGAGGTGGCTGCTCTCTGCTCCCAAGCAACAAGTGACAGGACAAGAGGAAACAGCCTCAAGCTGCGCCGGGGAAGGTTTAGATTGGAGATTAGGAACAGTTTCTTTTTGGAGAGGGTGTTCAGGCATTGGAAGAGGCTGCCTGGGGCAGTGGTGGAGTCACCATCCCTGAAAGTGTTCACAAACATTGTAGATGAGCCCCTCAGTGACATGGTTTAGTGGTGACCTTGGCAGTGCTGAGGAATGATTTGATGATCTTAAAGGTCTTTTTCAGTCCAGATGATTCTATGATTCTATGTTTTAGCTAACTGAAAGTTTCTGTAGGCTCCCTTCCTGATTCTCCCTCAGTTTTCCTTCTCTTCTTGGGTTGGACTTTTGGTTAGATTTATTATTCTCAAATCAGAAACTTAGCAGAGTAGTATTAGCTGAATGGGCATTGAATTTCTGCTTTCAGAACCTGCATGGCTCAGGCAGGGCTGCACTTCTGGGAGGAGGGGAGGAGCACTCCTACCCTCAGCTGGGAATTTAGGCAGGGATTCAGCCTCATGGGACCTAACAGCACTGCCTCTAAACCACAGATCCCCTTGGCTAGGGAAGCCTTCAGACATGCATCCTGAGACTATCTCAATCCTTTGGAACCCCAGAACATGCTCAGGGTGCTCTAGCAGCAGGTTATGCTACGTTTTAGGTACAGCTGTGTGGTGTGTGCCTGTTCCTTGATACAAAGAAGTTGTTATAAAACGACTGCTCTCTTCTAAAACATTGCTGGCAAATCCTCATGAACATGGGAAAGAAACAAGAGTGTTGAGAGCTCTGGGTATCATTGAAATGTTTAAATATTATGTATGGTGATGCCTATAATTCAACATTTGCTGTGGTAAACACAGCAGAAATGACTGTACCATAATGTTATTCCATATTCTAAGCCAGATTCTTGAGGTTTGTTTTATTTATATCACATGTGGCTGGGAGAAATAATTTTAGGAAGGCTCATACCATTTATTTTCTTTTCAAGTTGCCAAAATATCTGTAAGAAATCAATGACTGGGGACTCTTCTGTGTGGCTAAAGATTTATTTTTAACCTCTTGGTGTGCCAAAATCAGGAACAATTATTAATCTGTCCTAAAACTGCTGATACAACCTGCTAGCAACAGATGGTGTACATGAAAAGCCAGAAGTGGCCATTTTTAATATTCAATAGATTAAAAAAACTTAGTTCTTTAATCTTATCTAATCTCTTGTGACCAAGGGTCTAAGATATTGACTTAAAGACAATATCAATAGCTTTGATTTGAACCTGGATCAACCAGAGAATTGGATCTTCTGAGATACTGTGTGCCCCTAAATGATGCTTCATATTGCTCATCTCCGTTGACCTCGGTGATGAAGGTTCTGTATGGCTGCACTCCAGGGGTTCTTGTTCAGGTCTGAACTTGTAGGGTAGTTAAGAATCAGCTCCTGTCAATGCCTAGGGATGGAAAAGTATTACATTACTAGATATTATCTCAGCCTTGCTGTATTTATACAGCTCAGTTACAAAATCAGGAAGTATTGCCAAGCATCGTTTGGCTACAGCTGGCACAAGCACACAGACAGAGAGAACAGAACAAAACCCCCCCAAGCTGCAAGCCTGCTTTATTTTGTGATCAGTTAAGGCTAACAGTCGTGCAGTCTGTTGGTCACACTGTGCTTCCAGTGAGACCTGGTTTAGCCCCATGTGCCACTGACTGTCAGCAGCAAGAACACAGAAATTCACAGCTTCCCATGAAAGGCAGATCCAAAGCACAGACCCAACCTCACCTCACCTCTGGGAATGGCAGTATCTGAGTTTCAGGTGTGGGATTGCTTGTTATTTCCGGTAACATTTCTGCAGCCCAGGTTTATTGGTGGGAAACAAGGCAGGAGGGACTCAGAACCGCACCAGCAGCTTATCTGTAATAGTAATGCTATTAACACAGGGCAGGTGAGAAGTAGCCTGAGGTTTTTGCCCAGATCATTTCCAGATCAGGTGTCCTGTCACTTTGCACTTGCCAAACAAATGCAGCAGAAGTGGACAGATTACAAATTTAGCATGCGTGACTCTGGGACAGGCAAAATCTTTTGCAAACCAAGGGCTGCAATTAAAGAAGCTGTTACTTTCTGTCTTTTTAATGCCTTTATTAATGCTGGTCACACAGACCCCGTATCCTGGCTGGCCAGCAGCTCCTCATCCACAGATCCCCATTCTGGTCCCAGCCTCCCTCCTGTAGTTGCGCTGCTCTCCTCAGGCATGGCCCCTCCAGCCCCTTCCACCTCCGTGTCCACACACAGCAACCACTGATCACAGTCAGGTGGTCCCCTGACAATACAGCATGTGGGAAAGCTCTTCTAGGGTGAGCAGCAGCCCATCCAGAGCTCAGCCACAGTGGAAAGGCCAAAGCACCATGGGAGAGCATGGGGAGGATGCTGAAGTTTCCTGATGAAGGGAAAATGAGTTCTCCTGTCTGGACTTTTCTTTGGAGGCTCTGAGAGTGATGTTTCTGAATTGTAGAAGTGAAAGAAAAAGAACTAAAAAAAAACCCCAATGTTAAAAACTAGCCAGTTAGAAAGATGCAACTTTAATTTAGTACATTATCCAGCGATGGCAGGTATGCTGTGAAACAGGGGATGCTGGGAGGCACTAGGAAAAATACACTTCAATATCAAATCATCTCAGACAGCAAAATGCAGCCCAACACAGTAAGACAAACACCTGAGGAATGAGGGCACAGCTAAATAACCACTGATGTGTCTATCAGACTGAGCTGTTGCTGACAGCAGTGGTCCCAGCATCCCTGTCCTAGCTAGTTCATTCCAAACCTGCCTGGATGCATTCCTGTGTAGTCTGCTCTTGGTGGCCCTACCTTGGCAGGCAGTTGTACTGGATGATTTCCAGAGTTCCCTTCCAACCCCAATGGTTCTGTGATTCCTCCTGTGGGGAGCCTGGCAGGATCTGATCCAGTGGTGAACAGGGATCACTCTGCTGATGATATCACTCTTGGGGAGAGCACTGGTCTACCAAATGGTAGTTAACAAGAATGAGAGACTAGAGGTGTGGAGGGAGTTTATGGAGGGGCAGCGAGGTGTAAGAGGTCTATGCATTTTGTTGGCATTGGGGATTTCTACTTGAATAAAGGATCCATATAACCATGGCCTGGGAAGGCTCATCTAACGCTCTGAGTAGCAGCAAAGTATTCTTCATTTCTACTTGGGGATGAGAGATGGATTCCTTCTTAGCTTTGGGTAAGTCTGGCCTGGTCTGAAAATTGGGTTGTGATTGTTTGGGTTTCTGTTAACTTAATTTATAACAGAAAATATACCAGGTTTAACAGAGTTTTAAGTGACATGATCTAATAGAAGGTGTCCCTGCCTGTGGTAGGGGGTTGGAACTGGATGATCTTAACATTCTTTCCAACCCAAACCAGTCTGTGACTCTATAATTCTGTGATTCTATGAAATGTCTGCCTGTGAAAACAGCTTTCTGTCAGGCTCTGAAGTACACTCCTAAATGTTCTGTAGTGTAAAATATTCCAGTAATTCCAGAGTGCATAATGCCAGGCAGGACATAAGGAGTTGAAGGATGCTGAACACTGAGAATATAAACCAGAAGTCTTCTGCACACAGAAACCCACATTTGCATGTGTGAAAGAAGCTTATTCTTGTTCAGGTAGTTGTCGTGGTTTAAACCAAGTCCCCTAACTCCCGGAGAGTTAGGAAGGAAAATCCAAAGAATGTAGCCCCCACGGATTGAGATAAGAACGGTTTAATAGCTAAGGCATAACACAAAACCCCTACTGCCATTTACTACTACAAATAATAATGATACAGCAAACAGCAAGTGAAAAGAATACAACACCCCACCAGCCACCGACCCATAACTCACTCCACCCTACCCGGCCGAGCACCGCGTGCTCCCTCCTCCATTATTCTCCCGAGCTCTACCCCTCCAGCTTTCTCCTTCCCAGTTGCATCCTGGGCATCACGTGCTATGGTATGGAATACCTCATTGGCTAGCCTGGGTCAGGTGTCCTGTCTCTCCTTCCTCCCAGACTCCCCCTGGCTGGAAAAAACCTTGAACAAAAACACCCTCAAAACATGCTCAAACCATGACAGTAGTATTTTGCTATCACCAGCATGCAGAAATACTGGGTCACTTGTTAAAATGGTGCATCTGAACCAGGACAATTTGTTTGGTACAAGTGTGGGAATTGGAACACATAGTGGAAACCACTTCAAATCCTGAGATGGAGATAGAGAAGCAAACTACAATCAAAAAATATCTTTCTCCATCATTCCTAAGTTCTCCAAGGTCTAAGGCAGCTTGGGATCTATTGCACGCCTTTCTATAGTAACAAAGTGCTTTAATGGGATTTCATATATGTGGAATAACAGTCCCATTTCCCCTTACAGGCAAGATGTTTATCCATTCTTTTTCACACACTCAAATTGTGTACTTAGAGAATATTT
>NC_047534.1:29019846-29022346 GCF_012275295.1 Melopsittacus undulatus
TTAGGGTTAGCGTTAGGGTTTAGGGTTAGAGTTAGGGTTAGGGATGGGTTAGGGTTAGGGTTAGGGTTTAGGGTTAGAGTTAGGGTTAGGGATGGGTTAGGGTTAGGGTTAGGGTTTAGGTTTAGGGTTAGTTTTAGGTTTAGGGTTTCTTTTTAGTGTTTGTGGTTACGGTTAGCTTTAGTGTTAGTGTTAGCAGCTCGGAGAGATGGTGCTTAGAGTCATTAGGGTTATGGATAGGGATGGGTTAGGGTTAGGGCTACGGTTACGGATGGGTTAGGCTTAGGGTTCGGTTTTGGGTTAGAGTTATCGTTTAGGGTTAGGGTTAGGGATGGGTTAGGGTTAGGGTTAGGGTTTGGGTTAGGGTTAGGGTTAGGTTTAGGGTTAGGGTTAGGGTTAGGGTTAGGGTTAGTTTAGGGTTTGTGGTTACGGTTAGCTTTAGGGTTAGGGTTATCAGCTCCGAGAGGTGGTGCTTATAGTCATCAGTATTCATGTAACCTTTGTAATAAAGTCAGTGTCCATGATGCCTCAACTAAATGTTACTACTAAAAGTTCTTTGCAAATCAGCCTGTGCTCTGAAATCCTGCCTGTTCCACACAGGTACAGACATTTCAACAGTGCTGCACACAGACTTATCGGCACGGAGAAAGGGTGCTGGGAATCATCAGCACACACTAGTTGCAACTCTGGCACTACCGTTGCTGTCAAAAGTAACTTTTACACCTACATGAGCCTCAGAATCGAACCTCTGCTGCAAAAGAGGTCTGAGGCCATTCTGCACACCAGCATCAACGTTAGGGTTATGGTTAGGGTTAGGGATGTGTTAGGGTTAGGGTTAGGGATGGGTTAGGGTTAGGGTTAGGTTCAGGTTTAGGGTTTGTGTTTAGTGTTAGGGTTTGGGTAAGGGTTAGGTTTAGGGTTACGGGTGGGTTAGGGTTAGGGTTTGGGTTACTGTTAGGCTTAGGGTTATGGTTAGGGTTTAGGGTTAGGGATGTGTTAGGGTTAGGGATAGGGTTAGGTTAGGGTTAGGGTGAGGGTTAGGGTTTGGTTTAGGGTTAGGGTTAGGGTTAGGGATGGGTTAGGGTTACGGTTAGGGTTTGGGTTAGGGTTAGGGTTAGGGATGGGTTAGGTTTAGGTTTTGGGTTAGGTTTAGGTTTAGGGATGGGTTAGGGTTAGGGTTATGGTTTGGGTTAGGTTTAGGTTTCGGGTTAGGGTTAGGTTTAGGGTTTGTTTAGGGTTTGTGGTTACGGTTAGCTTTAGGGTTAGGGTTAGGGTTAGGGTTAGGGTTAGGGTTAGGGTTAGGGTTAGGGGTTAGGGTTAGGGTTAGGGTTAGGGTTAGGGTTAGGGTTAGGGTTAGGGATGGGTTAGGGTTATGGTTAGGGTTAGGGTTTAGGGTTAGGGTTAGGTTTCGGTTTAGGGTTGGGTTAGGGTTAGGGTTAGGGTTTGTGGTTAGTGTTTGTGGTTACGGTTATCTTTAGGTTTAGGGTTAGGGGTAGCATCTCGGAGAGGTGGTGCTTTGAGGCATCAGTATTCATGTAACCTTTGAAATAAAGTCAGTGTCCATGATGCCTCAACTAAATGTTACTACTAAAACATCTTTTCAAAGCAGCCTGTGCTGTGAAATCCTGCCTGTTCTGCACAGGTACAGACATTTCAACAGTGCTGCACACAGACTTAGCAGCACGGAGAAAGGGTGCTGGGAATCATCAGCACACACTATTTGCAAATGTGGCACTAACGTTGCTGTCAAAAGTAACTTTCACACCTACATGAGCCTCAGAATCAAACCTCTGCTGGAAAAGAGGTCTGAGGCCATTCTGCACACCAGCATCAACGTTAGCGTTATGGTTAGGGTTAGGGTTTAGGATTAGGGTTAGGGTTTGTGGTTAGGGTTAGGTTTAAGGTTAGGGTTAGCGTTAGGGTTTAGGGTTAGAGTTAGGGTTAGGGTTAGGGATGGGTTAGGGTTAGGGTTAGGGTTTAGGGTTAGAGTTAGGGTTAGGGATGGGTTAGGGTTAGGGTTAGGGTTTAGGTTTAGGGTTAGTTTTAGGTTTAGGGTTTCTTTTTAGTGTTTGTGGTTACGGTTAGCTTTAGTGTTAGTGTTAGCAGCTCGGAGAGATGGTGCTTAGAGTCATTAGGGTTATGGATAGGGATGGGTTAGGGTTAGGGCTACGGTTACGGATGGGTTAGGCTTAGGGTTCGGTTTAGGGTTAGAGTTATCGTTTAGGGTTAGGGTTAGGGATGGGTTAGGGTTAGGGTTACGGTTTGGGTTAGGGTTAGGTTTAGGTTTAGGGTTAGGGTTAGGGTTAGGTTTAGGGTTTGTTTAGGGTTTGTGGTTACGGTTAGCTTTAGGGTTAGGGTTATCAGCTCCGAGAGGTGGTGCTTATAGTCATCAGTATTCATGTAACCTTTGTAATAAAGTCAGTGTCCATGATGCCTCAACTAAATGTTACTACTAAAAGTTCTTTGCAAATCAGCCTGTGCTCTGAAATCCTGCCTGTTCCAC